>NC_061514.1:325012817-325097970 GCF_022539505.1 Lolium rigidum | reverse complement strand
TACTTCCGCTGCCCGCCGGAACGGGGAGGTGGACGTCGTCTTCATCAACAACCGAACGTGTGACCGAGTACGGAGGTGCTGCCCGTTCGTGGCGCCGGAACCGATCGTGATCAAGATCTTCTACGCGCTTTGCAAGCGGCAAGTGAACGTCTACCGCAGCAACAAGAGCCTCATCTTGTAGGCTTTGGAATCTCTTCAAGGGTGAGACTCGATACCCCCTCGTTGCTACCATCTTCTAGATTGCATCTTGGCTTGGATTGCGTGTTCGCGGTAGGAAAATTTTTGTTTTCTATGCAACGTTATCCTACATGGGTCCGCGCGCTGGGCCGCGGTTTTGTCCGTTTCGACCCATCCGGACGCGCGGGCGCGGGATGGGTCGCCCGGTTGGAGATGCCCTTATTCTGCTTGGGCCTTCAGGCCATCTCCAACCATGCGACCCAAACGGACGCGCTGGGCCATCCGTTTTAGACCGTTTGGGTGGCCGCGCGGACACCGGACAGTGGTCCGCGTCCGCGTGTCCGTTTAGGTCGCACGCTGCGCCCAACACGCGGACGCAACGCAAATGTAATAAAATAAAAGAAAATGAAAAAGAAAAAGGAGAAACAACAAAAAATAAATTGAAACTAGTGGTTCATTAAACTTAGCCCTATTTTGGGCAATTTTTACACAAAAGAAAGCCCTATATGGGCTTTAAACTAAAAAAAAAGCAAACCCTAGCCAGGGTTTGCGAGCACGGTGGCCGCCGGCAGTACTACTCCCAGTAGTACTCGTCGTCGTCGCTGTCGATGAGGATGACGCCCCCCGGCGGCGACGCGATGTTCCGGTTGGACACGCTGGAGGGCGCCGGGGACTCTGGCCAGGGCGACCACTGCGCCCTCTCCCAGGCGGCCATTTGGCCAGCTCCTCGAGGTTCCGCTGCTCGCGGGACGCCGCGAGCGCTGCCTGCAGCTCGGGGTCGTCCTCCTCCTGGGGCTCGGGCTGCGGATGGGGCTGGGGCTGGGCCTGTGGCGCCGCCGCGGTCTCGTCGATGTAGAGGCCGCCGGGGCGGCGGCCAGCCCGCCTTGCAGGCGTGTGCGGCTGCGCGCGAGGCCGCGCCGTCGCGAACGTGAAGCATGTGCGCCGGTGCGCATCGTGCTCCACCTCGAACCACAAGTCCCAGTTGGGACTTGTGTCGCCGTATGCGGGGTGCTCCTGGAGGTCCGTCGGCAGCTGCGCGCGGCGCCTCCGGATCTCCGCGATGCGGGCGCGGCCGGAGCCCGAGATGGGCGGCACCGGAACCCGATCCGGGCTCGAGGTGCCGCCCGGTGGTGAGGTGCACGTCCCCTCACCGCATTGGGACGCCGGCGTCCCAGAACATCTGCGCCACCGCTACGGTGATGTAGATCCGGTCGCGGCTGGGAGGAGCCGGCGGCCCCATGTCGAATGCCGCCGGCGCGATTCGCTGGCTGCTGCCGGCCTCGTGGTCGTTCATGGACGGGAGGAACTCCCGCTTCGGGGCCATGGCGGCGCGGAAGCTCTAGGTCGCTCGTGCGTGTGGCCGGAGTGGAGAGTGGGGACCGGATAGGGACGAGCCCCTCCTCCCCCGGCCCACATTTAATAGGACCAGGGCACCGACACCGGGCCGGCCCACGTGGACCGGGGGCGACACGCGAGGACGTCGCGTGCCATCCGCGGCCACGCAAACCCGTCCCAGATTTAGGCCGGGTTTGCGTTCCGGACGCCGCGGCCATCCGCATTTGCGGTGCGTCGCCGCTGGACCGTGTTTTTATCTAACTGGACCCATCCGAATGCGCGGGCGCGGGATGGATCGCCGTACGGAGATGCCCTGAGGATTTGCCCTTCACCTTCTTCTTCACTTGGGACATTGAGGATTTTCCCTTTCCGTTTGACAGATTGGGCCCGCGTGCAATGTCTACTTTGCCCTCCCGTCTGACCAATCGAGCGACCGAACCACCTCGTCCTCGTGTGTCGTCTCCATCTCCATCCCCGACTCCGTCTCCCCGAAACCGCCGCCGGCGGTGCCATCCGCCGGCGGCTATCTTCGGCTGCGGCTCGCCGCCGTTCTTCTTGTTCCCCTGCTTCTTACCCGGCCTGTTCCCCTGCTCTCCCCGACGGCTGTGGCCACATCGCCGGACACCTTCTTGTCAGCAGATACTCACAAAATAGTCCTCTTGTCAGCTGGCTCCTCTTCTCTTCGCCGATGGATCTCCTCTCCGCCGCCTACGGCGCCACCTCAGAGGACGAAGCCGACGGCACCCCAGCTTCCAGCCGGGTCGACGCCGGCCTCCCCTCCGTTGCCCCACCACCCCCAAAGCGGCCTCGGTGGGGGCCTACCCCGTACCCGCCGCCTCCTCCTCTCCCGACCCTGCAGCCCCAACCAGCGCCGCCGCTGGCCGCCTCCGTCAGCGGAAGGTACGTCTCCAAGAGGGAGCGCGCCCTCCTGGCCGCGTCGCAGGCCCCCACGGGCTCCGAGGCACCGCTTCCGCCGCCGATGGCTCCCGGTGAGGACTCTTGACCCTTCGTGTCAGACATTGCACAATCTTGATAAGTCGTTCTAGGTTCCCGGTTCCCGTTAGGTTGGAAGCTGAAATATCCGGAAATGTGCCGGAACCAAAAAATTAAGTTAGATTCTTTTGATGGTCTACATCAACATAAAATTGGGTGCCACTCGTCCCTGCTTGTAATAGTGGACTTTCTAGCAGCGACTTGATCATGCCTATTCGGACACCGGTAATGGTTGAACTTGAATCTGTGTGGCGAGTTAAAATCTGTGAATAGTTAATTGCTGTATAAGGAAACCCAAGTCTTGTGTTGCCCCTGGTAGCGATACTTACCTCTCATGCTAATATTTGCCTCTCGTGATGAACTGGTGATGACTCAGTGTGTTAAGACACACATGTACTTTAGTTTTATTTTCTTAAACAGCATTTATGTTCCTTGCTCATGTGCTCTGTGCTTTTTATTACAGTTCCGGGATCTCTCACCGATTCAAATATTCGGCCTGACATTTTGCGATCTTTACGATGCCAACCGAAGTCTGGATCAACCAACAGTTTACCTTTGAAGCTCTCAGTGTCTTTGACTGGTCACACTAAAGCTGTCAATTGTGTGGATTGGTCACCGAGTCATGGTCGGTAATTATTCTGACATACTATACTTTACTTCGCTTTTTTTGCTTTTACGAATAAACAAACTTACAAGTATTGCAATGTAACCTGTAAGTGTTCTCTAGAGTTATGCATTCGCTTTTTGAGAAAATTCATTATCATTGATATTCAGTTTTTGGTTCATCATGACATGGTTATGTTATGACCGATTGGGTCTGCTAACATGATACAAGTATGGTATGTTAACTAGTAAATAAATCACACGTGACACATGTCCTGATATTGACATCATTACTGAAGTTAATCATACCTTGCAAAGTGTTACCTAGAAATATCACCCTCGAGACTAGACACACCATATTATCCCATTTTCATCCCGCTCAAGGAACAAAGTTTGAAGTATTCTTGTTCTGTAAAGTATCCCTGTAGAAAAGTATGTGAAGTATATATGTCAATGCTGTGTTGCTTAACTCAAATATATATTAATATTCTTTGTTATGTCATCATGTTACCGTGTCTCCCTCTTAATGACTGCCACTAGACGTGATTTATGAGATGGGTTGATGATAAATTCCACCTTTAAGTTAGTAAATTGTGTAGGTGTGCTGCAAAAGATGTCATCTACACAATTCTAAGATAATGCTGCTCGGTTTTCATTGTATTCAGTAAGAATATTATTGTCAGCAGATACTCACAAAAAAGAAAATTCACAGGACATCTTCTTGCTTCGGCTGGAATGGACCATACAGTACACATATGGAACGTATGGAACAATGGGAATACTTCTGCTCGAGTATTAAAACATCATGCTGCTGCTGTAAAGGATGTGAGGTGGTCCTACCATCAGCCCGTGTTACTCTCTGGAGGGTTTGATTGTTCCTCACGACTAGTTGATGCTGAGGTGGGAAAAGAAATCAGGGTATTCAAGGAGGATCAACCTGTGGAGGTCATCAAGTTTAATCCAAGCAACTCCAATCTCTTCCTTTCTGGTGGGTCCAAGGGTTCTCTTAGACTCTGGGATATTCGAACTGGCTTGGCAACTAAAGAGTTCAACAGAAGTCTTGGCACCATCCTTGACCTTGAGTTCAGTGCTGATGGGAAACAGTTTATCTCTTCAACTGACACAACCAGAAGCAATGTTAGTGAGAACACTATAATTGTATGGGATATTCTACGACAAGTTCCTTTATCTAACCAGGTAACAGAATTTTCTGTTAGTTATTAATTTGATATAGCATATTATCTTCCTCTCAATACCTAATGATATTTTCCCCATTTGTATACACACATTCAAGTTGGGCATGCTTAAAGCTCGAAAGAAAGAAAAATGTCCTTATTTAAAATGCGTTGTTATTTACATGTTATATTTGCACCTATCTGACCTGTCAAGTAATTTTCGTATAGCTCATTCCCCTCAATATATGAGGGAAGAAAAACATGTATGTAGCTATTAATATACTATGACACTAATATAGGACTTGAATATTTGATCACAACATATTTCATCAACCGTGATAGTGTTGCAGTAGTATAGTACGTTGAAATGCACAGTTAACACTACATATCTGGTTGGCCAATTTCTCATGATTGTTGAATATCCATTCATTATCCATTTTTGAACATTTTAATATGTATTAAAATTCCTTGTTTGATTTTGTTCGTCCTCCATAGCTAAACTAGGCCTGACTCGTTGCCATGTTCCTATGCTTTCTCTGTTAGTATACATTCTTTATTAACTCTTTTAGTACAAATTTTAGTACTCTAGGGTATGTTTGGATTGCTACTAAAGCATACCCTACCAATGTTTTGGTCATAGCCAAAAGATTGGTTCTTGTTTGGATAGTTGCCAATTTTTTGGTTTGCCAATGCTCCACTACCAACTCTAGTTCATCTTTTTTAGCCAATGTTGGCCAACTTGTGGGCAAGGAATAGCTCAACCAAAATATTGGCTAGCCAAAATTTTAGCAGGGCAATCTTGGGCACAAACCCTAAATTTATGCTATGTAAGTAAGAAAAAAAATCTAAGCTGATGAATTATGGTCAACCAATTCAGCTTACTGTATGCTACTTGCTGTGCGTTACATAGTAATAATAACATAGAATTAAAACCCAGGGAGTTTTGCTGACGTTTTGGCGGAAAAGATGGGAGCAGAGAACACAATGAGTTTTGGGCTGATAACTAGTATGGTATAGATTAGATAGTTGTGCTCATTAAAATACCAAACAGTTGTTCTGTGTGGACTAAAAGTGCCTGTTCCATGTTGATGGATCTTGGATTAGATGGTAAAACCATGTTATTTCAGGGAATGTATTTTGTGAGCTGTCATATGGGACTGAATAATCACACTGCCACTGGACACTAATCACACTTTTTTTATCACAGATTTATACAGAAGCATTCACCTGTCCTTGTGTGAGATATCACCCCTACGAAGCTTCTTTTGTTGCTCAATCCAATGGTAACTACATCGCGATTTTCTCAGCTAGGCCACCATTCAAGTTAAACAGGTATACGCGGTTCGAAGGACATGGGGTATGGGGTTTCCCAATAAAGTGCAGTTTCTCTCTGAGTGGGAGGGAACTTGCATCTGGTTCATCTGATGGTTCTATCTATTTTTATGATTATAAATCATCAAAGCTTCTAAGGAAAATTGAAGCCTTCAAAGAAGCGTGTACCTATGTTGCGTACCACCCTGTAATACCTAATGTGATTGCTTCATGTGGCTGGACTGGTGAGATATCCGTTTTTGAATAAAAAACAATGATTCTTACAGTGCTTCTCCTTCTCCCGGAATCACTAACCAGAGATTCAGACTAATGTGGCCGGACTCGTGAGATATCCGTTTATGTATGAAATAACACTAATTCTTACAGTGCTTCTCCTTCTCCCTGAGTCACTGACCACAGGTTCGGACTAGTGTAGCTGGACTGGTCAGTGGATCTGCTTTTGAATGAAGGGAGAGAAAAGCAATCCTGATCTGATCTAGGGTTTCCGTCCCCTTGTTAGAGATGCGGTGGGACACAGCTCCTCACCAGTGAGAGGATTTCCGTCATTTTAGGAAGTTTCAATGTCTTCTTTTTGATGATGAAGCGGCAGCGACATCCAAACTTAAAATAAGACTCTTCTGCTCTATCCTCACTATAGATGGAGGACATGTGGAGTTGTGTATTCGGCGGATCACCTCGGATCCGGTAGATTTCCGTCTTTGTTGGTTGGTTGGAGGTATGCCTTTTCCAATCTATGATTCTCATCATTGGCTATGGTTGCTTTTGTGTTGATCCTTCAGGGCCTAACACGATGACTTTCCGTTTATCTATTACAGCAAACTCTACTATGATAAGCTTTGTCACGCTCCTAGGACGAGAACGGCGTGACTTTGGCTTGCTCTACTACGATAAGCTTTGTCACGCTCCTAGGGCGAGAACAGCGTGACTTCGACTTGCTCTACTACGATAAGCTTTGCCACGCTCTAGTGATGAAGGGCGAGGACAGGCGTCGCGACTTCGGCTTGCTCGTAGTCATGGCTAGGTAGTCATGTAACCTATTTGTAACTTCTTTTTTTGGGATTATTTGTACTGCCGTTGATTACTGGCAGGTGATTTTCGCAAAAGAAAAGTTAGCTAGCTCTGAATCTGGATAATTGCGACTAAGGAAAGTTAGATAGAATACTCACATGATAATAAGCTAGGCGTGTGCACCCCTTCGATCAACAGTCAAGGATAACCAACTTAATATGAGGCACAACAATACATAGTTCATTTTAAGGGAGTATTGTGCCTTGTGTGATGTCTGTGAAGAATCTTTTGCAACGTTTACCAACGAGTGAACCTTTTCTTACATAGAGGTTCTACAAACTTTGATCTTTTCGGTTTTCAAAAAAACATGAGAAAACCCGTATAAAGCCAGCAGAAAACTTTTTTGCTGATTGCTAGCGTTTATAGGATTATATAACTGATGAGGTTTTGCTCTGCCTTCTGATAGATTGAAAATTATAGCTGATTACTAGCGTTTGTAGCAAAAAGACAAGAAACCCATATAAAGACAGCCACCCCTTGACAAACGAAATTTTTTTGCGTTTGGAAATTGTATGACTAGAAGTCTACAACAGGTAGATATACCTCATCACTCGTCACAGATGTGTCCTACAGGAACTACCGGCTGGTAGGAGTAACTAGCGGTTCAAAACGTTGGCAGGTTGAATCAGTTTAGTAGAAGACCCTGCATAAACTGCAACCTTTTTTACCAAGTATTTTTACAAGAAAAATGACCACAATTTCTTAGTCATGGCATAATATCATGTCATTTGGCTTTACAATCGCATACAAGGTGAAGTTATTATCCGTGCAAAGAGGAGAAAGGGGTCAAGGAATCTTGACGTGCCAAGCGCTCTACACAGTAGAAACACTTTCATGCATATCATTTCAACTTTGGAAAACAAGGAGGGCCAAGGCAGCATCACTCTAGTTCCACCAATGCATCCTAACACGAGAGCCGATAAGTTCAATTAGAGGAGCATACGAGTAACATTTTATGTGGAGAGATAAAAGACTATCCAACAGAATCAACATGGACAAATGAATTTCACAAATGATAATTCTTTGGGGATGAGCAAGAGTAGAACAATTTGATCTACAAAAAATGCAGAATAAAACTACAAAAGACATCTACTCCCAGAGATTAGCAGGTCTCTCAGCAGCTAAGCAGCATGTGGAAACCCAATCTTTTACATTCTAATAGAAAATTGCATCACGAGTCCTTAAGATGGTAAATTACAGTCCCCAAGGAGACATCAGCTAGCTAAAAGCAACCTGCAAGACGCTCAGGTAAATAGTGCGAAACCGCCATGAGCATCTACAATGCGCTTTGAAATGCTAAATCATATGCCTGTGGTCAGAACTTACCGAGTAAGATCAAACTGGCCAGGCAATGATTGTTCCCTTGGTTACACTACATAATCCTAGCCTGCAGACATGATCTTAATGAGAAGGCTGGTGCCAGAGTGCAAGGGTCACTGCAGTTCCCAAGAATCACCAAGCGGCAAGCAGCTTTGGATGCATTTACCGCTAGCTAATCCATCTGTATCATGGTGTTGCTTTCAGCATCTCCCATCTTTAGCTCACAGGAAACTAGTGCCCAGCGAAAAATCACTGAAGTTGGAAAGGATCTGTGAGCGGGTGGTTCCAATCTGCTGTGCAATGTCAAGCTGCTCTTCTAGCGATAACATCTCGTAGCTACAAAAGGAGAGTAAAATGTGGATTAGAAAACAATATAGCGTAATATAGGATTAAAATAGAACAACATTCTACAGTAGCGAAGTTAACAGGCTCTACAATCTAGTGATAAATGGCCAGCTGGAACAGAGTCAGCAGGATTCAGTCACAGGTGCGATTAGTACCTGGTTTCTTACAACAGCTGGGTTAATCTGAGTTTTTACCAATCATATTGATTTTCACAATATGATATTTAAAGCATATGATTTTGGATATATTTAATAAGATTGCATAGAACATAAGAGTCGAATAACAAGTTGTTAATGCAATAAACTGATGTGTGGAAGCTTCACTTACTATGAAAGAAGCTCAAAGTCAATGATGTTATCTGGTCCAGGACGATGTGCCTTCCCGTTAGATTTAAACTGCCTGAATGATTTTGGATTCAGGCCGCACACATGGGAGACAGCATCCACAAGCTTCCTTTGTAAGCTCTGGAGCCGGCGGAATGTCAACTCATCAACAGGTGCGATGCATCCGATGCCACCATCTAGAGTACTAAACAGAAGAGCAAAACGATTTGTCTTCTCAGATGCTATGGGAAGCATCTGCAACCTCAGAAACTTGCTTATATGGGCTCCAACATGAAATTCTGCTCTGGAAAGGAGCTTCTGCCCCTTCCAGCTCTCCACCATTTTGGGAGCATAGTACAAAATCTGCAGATGTAAAGTGCAGTGAGTAATAAGGTGAACAGAGGAAGCATATGCCATATAAGTCAATGAAATAGTATCCCCATTTCTATTAGCAAATGTAGCACACAAGCAACATCAATGTGTCAAATGGTTGATCAACTAACTATTGGCAGCGTAGTTTCGCTGAAATGGAGTACTGCAAAGTGCTCAATCATATCCAGCTAGCTCAAGTAGATGGACTTGAAGTGTCATTTAACACTAGTAACATGATTAATTACTTGATTCCGTACTACCAGTTGATTTTCTGATATCAAGTCGGCCACTAAAAAAAGTTCTGTAGGTTTAGAGTTATTACTTGATACATGTTTACTGTTAAGCCCTGGTAATTGATACTCCTAGTAAAATTACTACTCCCTCCGTCTCACAAAACATGTCGAAGGTTTGTCAAAGTTTGGATGTATCTATTACTATTTAGTGTCTAGATACATCTAAATTTTGATAAACTTTCGACATCTTCGTGGGACGGAGGGAGTACTACCTCTGTCCATAAAAAGATGTCGCAAGTTTTTCTATGAACGGAGGGGGTATTACAGGAGCCAATCTGGCAGTATCAATGCAATTTTGATTTAGTACCATCAAGAACTCAATAGATCACTTGCTGATGGATTTAGCAAGAATGAACATTGAACATAAGCCAGTAATACAAAAGATTATAAGGAAGAAATAACCTGCACATTCTTGTCAGAGTCAGAAACTATAAGGCTCAATGTGCTTCCATCAATTAGGAACTCAGTCGCGAAGCAATCAAGAGATCCAAAGTCCTTTGCAAGCAGAGTCAGCTGAGAACCTTGCTCCTTCCAACTAAGAAAATACACACTTTTATGGATGTCACCGAACAAAACGAAATTTTTGACCTGAAAATTAAAAGAATATCAAAGGACTGCACAATTTTCAGACCACACTGACCAAAAAACCAAGCGTAAATGGCTACTTCGCATGTCGCTTGAAAAATCACCCTACAAACAGGTTGTTACAGCATGCAATAGCTAACTGTAAGGCAACATCAAATACAAGAACAAATATACCATCATAAAGAATATGAAATCAAGACAGTAGGGTAAGGCGTAGTATCCAAAGCTTAAATAGATACAAACTTTACATAAAGACAGCATGTCACTGGACCATATAATTTGCCACCAAATGAATATATGAATCACAGCCCTGAACGAGGCTACAAGTGGTGAAGTCAGGTGGTGACAGAGGAGCTCATGCGCCTGCTCAAGTAAGAGCAGATACATACAGCGTGCCGGCTCTTGAGGAAGAGCGACACAGCATCCCAAAGAACAGAGAGATCACAAGCGGTAAAATTATCCACTGGCAAAAAATCACTTGGGGGACATGGAGGCACGGACCTTCTACATGAGGCTCTGATCAGTTTGTCAGAACAGAAAACACGGCTCAGATATCACATTCGCTCTCCGAAGTGAGAACCACTTGACTGAAATGACTCGTTGAAGTATAATACAGAGGAACTGACAAGCAGAAAAGGTCCAAATCAAACATTCAATTTTGCCCCAAAAAAAACTAGCTCAACCAACACGCCGAAAGTGCATGCAGCAAGCAGAGAGATGGGGGCGCATGCATTCAGATCAAGCGATGGGAGGGCCAGTGAGAAGGTGTAAAACATTCGATTTGAACATTAAACTGTGCACGGCTGTAGAATACATCCATCCATGGTAGACGCTTCTTTTGAGAATTCATAGTGAACTTCTTAAAATGATCTCCACAGAATTTGCTTCAAAACTTGTCCAATTGCACGCGAACTAGCATCACAGCAGAAACTCTATGATGGGGAGACACTAACAAAGTAGGACAACAGAAAACTCCGGGAATTAGCCAAATGCAATATTCATCTACTGGCCGGGTTCCTGTGTGCCACCTAAGCATGGTATTTCAGTTTAGTCTTCCAAGCAGTCAAGAACAGAATAGATTATATGTTCGTGGTTTTGGAGAAGGGACAGATAAATTCACTCCTTATTTGCTTTCCTTAACTAATTTGTTCTTGAAACATTGGAAACAAAAGGATTTCACTTTGTAGGAGGGAGGTTAATTACATAGATAAGCATTTAATGTTCACATTGGACAAAATGATGTCTAGAGAAACCAAAACAAGTAATTAAGCACCCAATTGCGTGCTTAAGGATGTAAAGTGAACCAAAGGTTGTGCAATACTCACAATGTTCAAGCTCACGACATGCAAAGGGGCATCATAGAATGCAACAGCTGTCAATTCAGAACCAGACCATTTGTTCAATGTGATTTTTGGGCCAGAAGCTATCACAAGATGACCTTGAAGCGATGCAACAGCTGATACAGCACCTTTACTCTCTTTTGAGTAGACTTCTGTTACCTGAAATTAATCTCTACATGTTAAAAAATAATACAGCGGTAATTTAGATGTAAGTAGGAAACATTTTCACATGATTGGCAGTTCTCCCGTGCAATACCATATTTTGAGAATTTTCACTTTTCGTGAAAGAGAACAGAAGCACCCGTCCTCTAGCAGCTACGTCCTCCCCTTGGACATAAGCAGTCCCGATTGCCATCAGGGTTTCATTTTCCTTGGTGGTTGTGTTCTGAAGTCAAAATGCATAACCTTTTGGTGAGTAATAAGTACATATGGACATTTGGTCATCAGATTTTGGGCCCAAACAAACTTTAAGACCAAATATAGAAGGTAGCAAAGATGAAGATAGAGCATGTGGCTACTCAATCTGTCTGATCTTTGTTTAAGCAAAGACTAATAACTGAACTGGAACGAGCTGAACTAGCTTGAAGTGTGGAAGGAGAAAAGAAGTACATACATGTAATGTAACAATGCGCACAGTCAGAGCATTTTCAAATGATTGCATTGGAATAGTGGACCTTGTCTCCCAACGTCCACCAGGTTTCTCCAACTCCAAAACGCGAACCTCGAATTCCTCAACAGTATAAGTCTTTTGGAGGTCATCAGCACTTGTAGCATCGTTATCCATGTGTTGAACCAATTCTTGATCAGCCATAATAGAAAGCACTTGATTTAAGGGGCGCACAACCTGCAAGAAACATAAATTACATATCTTGAAAAGGTAAGTGTGCATATTTTGTTATTTGATACTGCCAGGTAAGTGCAATCAAAGATGGCAACAACAAAACAACGTTATCAATTATCAATGAAGTAGCAGGTGCATACTACTTACAGGAATAGACACAATAAGTGGATACAGGGACTGTTCTGCATAATATGTGACCTGATGTGGGGTACCATGCAAAGGTACCTGCAAAGTGCAATATGTGAAAAGACTGCAAATAATCGTAGAGATACAACTTATGTGTAGTTGTGTACATAAAAACAAAATTTACCTTCTGAACAGGCCAGTAGTTGTCATAGTTATACGCTGAGGGCAATTGGCATATCTTCAGAAAACCCTACAGAGGCACGAAAAAATCATCAATCCAAAAATTCTAATAAGTTGTGAGAACGATAAAATATCCAGATAAATCTTTACCAGTGATGTAACATATATAAGTCCATGAAAACAATTTACGTTGTGGAGAACAGTGAAAGCTTCAATGGGACCATCACATAACTGCAAAACGGAATAAGCTTAAGACAGGATGGCTCCATTGACAAGAAGTAAATATAGGAATACTTGAAGTTGCATACAAATGCAGTGTATTGCTAGATTTCGAGATGCATAATATACCATAAAAGATTTGGATGTTGTAAGAAAGACCACACCAAGTCATGTCAATTTGGCATTATCAGCTTAAGTGTGATGAGTTGTGGACACATCTCATCATGCAGATAACAAATTGCGAATATATTTTTTCAGAGCAAAGGAAAATAGCGAATATATAAATTAGCTTCCTACAAAAAAAAAAAGTGATGATAGTGTATGCGGTCATTTAAATCTTTGGAGAACTTGAAATGTTGAAACATTTCAATATCATCTATGGCTGTGTTTGACATTGCAGTGGCTTTTCAGAAGCAGTGGTTTAATTATCCTTCCATATATTGAAGTTGGTACTTACTAGAAAGACTCTTTCAATTAGATGTACCAGCAAAATCTTGCTGGAAAAGTAGAAAATTCCGAACTGACTTGATTCCACAGTTCAGTACATCACACTTACGCAACCACAAACTAAGCCTAATTGGAGAACTACACTCTTTCTCAAAGTGTTGTGTCATAACACTAACAGCGATTAGAGAACTAGAGGCATCTACTTGAATAACTTCATGTGATATTGTTTTCGAAATTTTATTCAGACTCAGATTTAAAAACTATACATTTCAGCATGCAAAGGAATTAAATTAGTGTGAAATACTTGTAAACAAGCATGGAATCATAGAATGAAGCAAAGAAAGAGATCGAATACAAGACAGCAAAATACTTCAGCTTAACAACAACATACCTGTGGATGCACCCGAAGTCGTTGTCGACAAACCATAACCCAGACTGGCTTCGTGCCACTAAGAAACAATCCCTCATAACCTCCAATATTGTTAAAAATCGTGATTCTTGGTCGTGCAAGATTTGATATGTCTTCGCGTGACGGGAAGTCAACAGAAACCCGGTGAAATCTCAAATTTCTTAGTCTCGTGTCACTGGTGTTGCCAACATCCGCAGAACCATCAGGTGAAAATGAATTAGCTTTCATATTGCCTTCCAAGCCTTCATAGCAATAAGCATGGTAACACAACAATGTCCCATCATTCAACAAGCCAAAAAGGAATGGGCGACTGAACTGACCAGACCATCTATTCATTGCAAGCTCAACTATCCGAATGTTATTTGCTGCTTCTTTCTTCAGAGAAACCTTAGTGGCATCCGGTCCTTTTGCACCATCAACCAGAAGTGACTCGCCAGAGAAGAAACTTTCCACAGAGAAAACACATCTGAAGGTAGGCACTTCGAATATTTCTAGTTTACCACTTTCATAGCAAACGATACAGTATATATCAGACTGATCCTGAGATGAACTACCACTACCATCAATCGCCTCTGTAATGCCACTAGATAGCCATGAATCACTACGCGTTTTTCTCAGCCATGGCTCGGGGCCTCTGTCACGATAAAGTGTGCATGCAGATATTCTTTCACTTGAGCTTGTGAAAATACTGGGAGCATTGATGGAAAGAGCACAAGTAGACTGATCTGAAACAGGCAATAAACAGATGTATTTAGTTTTTTTTTCATGATTGGAGATAATACAAGTCAGAAAATAAGATGTAGTAGTCAACTTTTTTGTTAACTGGGCATGATTTTTATGGTGGTCATAGGATGGGAAGCCTGGCAGCAAGAGATGCGACTTGATGAGAAACCACACCCCAAGGGCTGGGAGGAACTACGAAGAAGAGAACCGGAAATTATATTGGTTTATTCTTGCTTGATAATTCCTCAATGGCATATCCTTTATACTGGAAAAGGCTGATACCATAAGAGTACTCCCTCCGTTACATATTAATTCACGCTGAGGGAGTACGAAACGAACAAACCAGACCGCTAGATGAAAGGAAATTACTGAAAAGGATATATAGGTCCTAGCTCAACTAGATACCTAAAGCATGACTACTGCTTCCTAGATTGGGCATGGCCCATGGGAGATGACTTGCATAACATAGGCCAAATAAATTAAATGATTGTCTTAGCTTTGACCTATTAGTAGAGACTCAGGATCATGGGGGCGAAAATCAGGCTATTCTATGGAAGGGGGGTACCTAGCATGATGATGTAAAAAATCTTCTAGTACTAAAAAGAGAACATCACACATGTGACAGTTCATAACGAAAATATGAGGTTTTAAGGAGGGGCAGTAATTCATATATGGTCTCTTTATCTATGAAGTATCAACATGATCTTCACAAAGCATCATTCTGCATTGCCTGAGAACTGAGATTAGCCTTTTTATTCCATCCAGACCTCACCAGATCACAGGTTTGGCGCTGAAATAAGGATTTAAAATAGATACTTCCCTTTTACAGACATGTTAAAATAGCTGAATACACAACTTTATAAATAGTTTAACTAATGAGAGAGCTTTGCTAGTATTGAACGTCCTGAAAACCATGCATGTTACTTTTCCTATAAAGCCATATGAAGCTAGATGAGTAATTTGCACCACTCCCCTCTTATTTAGTCGCTACTATGATCTCTGCAAAAACAATTGTTTTGGAGCTAAGCTTTTCACACTGCTGACAAATTTGGCCCAGTTTATGACTGGCCAAGTTTAAAATTTCGAAGTTTGACTAAATTTTGAAGTAGACCACACCCAAAAAGCATGAAATCAAAGCATGCTACAGTAGTGGATATACTATACCCCCAACAAGAAGTTGAATAGTTCCGTCAACCATTTTCAAAAGAACATATGGATCTGCGATGGAAGAAGATGCCACTCCAAGAGGCTCAGAACTTGACGACGACGATTCTGAAGAATGCGCGGTAAAGTTTAGCTCTTGCGTCATGAAAGAACCATCAAGCACACGAGCACCTGTGGCATATACCTGTATGACACGCCGCCTGCAAAGATGCAAACAGTATAAGAATGAAAAGAACTACTAAATAATAATCCTGCACTGTGACAAACATAATTCAAAACTAAATCACGAAACATCTCTATCCATTGTTATAGAAAGATGCCAAACATTAGCTCTCCAGGCTCCAAACTGGCTTAAATCTAACCCGCTACTATGCTGGTCACGCAAACGTAGCAACTAGCATGCATTCGTCCTCACTTCACATAAAAAGGTTAACTGGGAGTGGCAGCCTTCCAAAACATGGGTATATAATGCTGATGCTCTACCTTGCTAAGCAATGTGGGACTATTACTTATGCATGCTATTTTCATGGTCTGCGCATCGGTGTGAGCTCAACTAGGCTGGTTGTCAGTTTGCCACACAAGACCTGTATTACATGTGTCTGATGGTATAAATAACTACTCCCTCCGATCCAAAAAAAAAAAAGTGTGAGAACTTAGGAGTACAAAATTTCTGACACTTTTTATGGATCGGAGGGAGAAAATAATATAAGTAATAGTGACTGACTTTAGACGTTTACAGTTTACATGCTTTAAGATTTGAGAAAGATTTTCATGGAGTAAGGAAGCATTTCCGTTGATGTTTAGCTTTATCACATGAGAGGAAACCTTCCAATCAGTCTTCAATATAGAATTACTTTGAGTAAATAAATGCAATGACAAACTAGACGCCTCAAGAGTTTGAGCAGGCTTTAGTAGTTCATGCAGCCCAGGCAACAAATCACCATCAGCATGTCATTGGGCTGTGCTGACCTGGCTGGCTCATGCAGACCAGGCATCCAATTCCCCAAGATACATGCAACCCAGTCAGTATGTCTTGATTGTGTACATTACTATAAGGCTACTGATGATCTAATACACTGTGCAAATTATGTCAATGTGTTGTGATGTATACATGTCAGCAGCAGATAATGGCAACCCTGTATAGGATAGTGTATAAATTTAGAAAAAAAGTAATCATCAGCATACCTTCCAAACAAATTACCAGCAGCAATGGTTGCCCCTTGAACATAATAGTCAACTGTTTCAGTGACTTCCCCTAGATCATCACCTGTCTCGAGTACCTTGCATAACATAAGTACAGACAATTCAGTGAGAACATACGTTAAAAGAAAACTATGCACAGCTGAGAGAAACTTACAAAATCTGGTACAAGCACAGCCCCCCCCCCCCCCAAGGTATGTGACAAACTAACCCAATGAGGTTTATAACCAGGTGGCGAACCCCCTAACTATTGCAAAACCGTTCAAATAGGCTCCGGTGGTGGTTTTGGAGGGTGGTAGCGTATTGATGTCGATTGGTTGCCAACATGGAATGCCACATCAATGTGGACCCAAATTGCCATAAGTTCCTTCTACCTCTCCTCTCTCTCTCCCTCTCTCTCTCTCTCTCATACTGGAACACATGGCAACTTCAAAAATACCTTTCCCATTTGCCTTCAGACCCTGCTTGGAATGTAGGTTTAATATCCTGGCCTGTTTTGTTGTGCCCACAAACAACGGACGGATTTGGAGCGGGGCCTCAGCAGGTCCATGAAGTTTTCCGGGTCTGCTGTGTACTAAACGCACATGCAAAAAAGCGGTACGGCAGAAAATAAGACAAAACATGATTCCGGGAACAGATACGACACCTAATTTTTATGCCCGTTTCGCTAAAAAAAAGCAGAAACAGGCAGGGCCTCATGATTTTTAGTGAACTGGGATTCTGGTTTACTAGGATCAGACGGCTTGTCCTATTTTGAAACTAGTCCTGATGTGCTCTATAGCCATGAATCATTTTTAGAATTTTTGAAGCTTTTAGTAATGGGAGCGGTTAGCTTCCATGCAAAATGCTATGTTTAGTTCCACGTGACACACTGATAAAAAATATCATAAGCATTTAAGTTCAGAATACATGTGCAAGTAAATGGAACCAAAAATCAAATTTATGTTACCATTGTCCGGCTCTCCAGACTTATTATCAGATATGCATGATATTCATTATCTTCAGTGGTATGTCCACGGGAGCTTTTATAGTAGACTGTCCAAATACCTCTGCAACTTGGTAATTCCACCTACACAAGTAAAGAACAAATGTAAGTAAAGATAAAGTAACATGAAATTTCAATGAAAATAATGAGAAACAACATTGTGACATAGATCTCAACTGAATACCACTAAAAGGCATGGGATTTAAGGTGAAATCTGCTGTTCAAGTTCTTCAAAATGCATTGATGGAATTGCTAAGAGTCTGAGTTGAACAAGATATGACCCAGTGGTAACACTCTCCTATGTTAATAGTGATTGTCATTCGATATGCTCCCATATATTTACTTATTTTTGGATAGTCGCACAAAATTAGCATCACATCCCACCAGGTTCAATGTAAAAGTACGGCAGATTAACACAATGTCCCATTAGCATCACAGCAAGAGTCTGAACTTCTGTGATTGTCTATGGCAATATTACCTTTCCCGCAAACATCTACTACCTCCATCCAAAAATAAATGTCTTAGTTTTGTCTATATACAGATGTATCTAGACACATCTTAGTTGTAGATACATTCGTATCTAGAAAAAGTTGAGACACTTATTTTTGGACGGGGGGAGTACCAAATTAGCAATAAGCACGTGTTTTGAATCACCATTTACCATACTATGTTACTGTGCGTAGTACAATGTTTAAAGTGGCACAGTCTGATCTATCTCATGCCTAAAGTCCAAAATAATATGCCACCAAACAGATAGAGGTCCAACAATATGTGCTGATCGGCTATCAGAAAGCCAACAGATCACAGTGATATCAGATGAGCAAAGAAATCAAATAACATAGTAAAGCATTGACTTATATCCAAAAGAATGAGAACATGTACCGGGATGAAAAAAAGGAAGAAAATGCACCTCAGTGATTAAATCAGGGCGAATAGATTGTTGAAGCACAGAAAGTGCTCCATTCTTTCCATGACCAGAACAGCACACCTAAAATAGAGTTAATAATGTTACAACGAGAGTAGCTGATATGGAGAAACTAGGGTCACATATAATGAGTTAACGGTACTGAACATTCATGCAGGATGTGCAATTTCAATAGCATATATTGAGAAACATTGGAAAGTAACACACAAAGTAAAGACACAAAATCAAATATTCTGATGATAAACCCGTTCCTCAATTATGTTCTATTACTCCCTCCGTTCCTTTTTATAATGCCTATAGATTTTTAGCATTTGTTTCAGAATATAAGGTTGTAGCTTGACTTTTTTTTCAATTACCCCCTCTACCGGTCAGCTCCCACACGACATGCATGAAAAAAATCCATACAAAAGGGAAACAATTAATTGAGATTCCTAATGCATGACCCCAACGATTTCTTAGATTTAGGAAACATTGTTTTTCTTTCCTTAAGAACCTGGTTGCACATATATGGAGAGTCAACCAGAGAGATTTGTGAGATTTGTTATGTTAATTTAGGAAGTTATCGATTCCCTCATCTTACTCTGATCTTAAATCTTTAAGCCAGGGGCTCTTATGTAAAGAATACTCTTGCGCTAATTTCCGTGCCAAAAAACTATAGGCACTATAGAATGGAACAGAGGGAGTACATTTTTTCCCATGCGTTCCACTGCTTGTCAGGGTTCAATCTACCCATTCTTCGACTTCCTTATTATTTATTAATATTTTCTTGATCCCAACATCATATGAGATTGTAAATTCTTAATAGAACCACATAAGAGGCTAGTACTTAACTACTGATACAATAAACCATCAGGCAAGCAGGATTTGGGTCCTTAGTTGTAATACGTAGAGGTTCTCCAAATAACAAATAGGCAACATGCATATGCACCAACAAAAGCTTGTATAACTCGAACAAGATAGACCTAATTATAACAAAAGACAGGTGAAGTCCCATGCAACTGACCAACTCATAATTGCTTTGCTTCGCATTTCCTGTCGCATTGGGATCTGCATTGGCTCTTAAACCATATGCAAAATCTTTCAGAGGACCAACATTGATCAACGAATCTCTCACAATGTATGAGATTTTCTGTAAAGTAAAAGTGAAACAAATCAGTGACACAAAAGAAAAAATAGCAAGCAACCACCATACTGTGCGCCGTAAATTCATCATGCATACTTCAAGAAAACAGTAAATGGAAGTTGTAACTAACAGGGGGATACATAAAGGATATTTATAATTCTACACACAACATGATTTAGCACTACAGAGTTACATATAAAACAGATTACCATGCAACCGAAAGTAACATTCAGACCTGTGCTGACTCTAGACTGTTTGGCAACATACTATTCTGAAAAGAAAGTTCCTCAACACTGGTTACATCCTGTAAAACGTCAGAAGGGACCCTCTTTAGGCGCTTTGAAAATGGGAGGTCACCTTCAATATCAGCAGACCGCTGCGCAAGTAGATCACCATATATCAGCAACCAAATGAAGGAAAGAATGATCATATAAATTTGCGAAATGAGTGCACTGGTTAGTTTTGTTTCAACATCAGTTGTATGCAATATCTCAAAAACAATCACACATTCCATATAACAACCGTATACTAGTTTTATGCAGAATGAAGAAAGTGAGCATGTAGAGACAACCCAAAGTTGTGGTTCCACATGCTAGTAGTACTGTGGGAGAAGTGAACTCACCACCAACTCAAAATTTCATACAGTAAATATATATATATAGGATAAATTTATCAATAATTAACTAAACATATGCGGAAAGCTCGTTTTCATCGAGCACATCGGAGTATCAATGTTTTGGACCCCATTTTGAACGTATCAACAGTACTTGAGTGTCACATTAAGTCAAATCCTGTAGAATGTGTGCTTGGTTGTGCAATGGACTGAGAAATTACATTGGCAGAGGCCTGCCATACCCCAGTATTACAAAAGGAGGAAAACTCGGTCAAGATACAAAAAAAAAAAAAAAAAAAAAAAAAAAAAAAACTGGCTTGGTTCTTGGTTCTCTCAAAAATCTAGCAGTTCATCTGGTTGTTTTCACTTTTCAAGACCTAATGTATTTAACATATTTGAAGCAAAACAAGCCTGCGTCGCCCATGGTTTTGCACTTTTCCAGTTTAACCGAAGGTCTGATCGGTTTTAGCAACTACACTTAAAACATTAGGTAGAAAGCCATTACAAAATCAAACATAGCCCATGTACAGCACATACGAAAAGTAGTTCTTGCACATAACACATAGAAGGAGTCTCAGAACATACGTCGTCTGACAGATCTGGTAACACAGATGCTGGCAAGCCACAGGAAAATTGCACAAGAAGGCTGTCTCCCAGACGGCTACCGAGGAAGAAGAATGAACTTCCAATAGTCGTAACACCCTGCAGACAAATGGATCAATAACATAAGAGAAAACCCTTGGGTTGGTAATTAACAAATATAAAAAAGGCATATAAGCACAACAAGTGTGTAGGTAGGTAACCAACCGAACTGATGACAGATGCTTTTGACTTCATTAGATCTAATCTATGCACAGTTCTGCAAAAAATATAAAGCAGATGATGAGATGATGTTCAACTCTGGCATGATAAAATCTAGAACAGTTGCACAAATAATAGGACAGACAATGATATGTATAATTATCATACCTCCCATCATAGACTACTGTAAGTAACAGCATTTCTCCAGTCTTTGTCGAGAACATTACAATGTCATTGGATAACCACGTCGCTTTAGCTGCATCAAGCTCCACATGGAAATTTATTTTAGGAATTTCTGGGCTGCAAAGTTGGCAAAGGAACATAAGGTTGCCAGCTTTGGCATATACTGGATGGGGAAGAACTAAGGTATATGAATATATGGTACTGCTTGGGGCCACTAAATGCACTATATTCCGCAGCGCCTATCCAGCTGAAATATTCAGGATTAAGAGAACCATGGAAAAACTAGGTATGTCCTTTCATCTGCTAATGTTTAAAAGCTGATTTCTCCAGTTTTGACAACCAAGGCTCCAATATCCAATGATGGAGAAATGCTTTAGCAAGCTGTGTCTGTTAATACCGGTATTTCTTGAACAACAGATGGAGATGGAGGTTCGAACAGTCCACAAGTGTGCATATATGACATTCATTAGCAAGCAATGGTGGATGGCTATGCCAGACAGCTTAAGCATATAAGAAGCACCACAAGGCAGGTTTAAGAGCTGAAACTTGTTTTTCTCGGACAAGCTTTAACTTAGTTGTTAGCCACATACTCCCTCCGTTCTGATTTAGTCTACATTCTAGCAAAAATGAGATAAATTAGTGTTGTATTTATTAGTACTACTTAGATATGTGAACAACCAATCCAAGCTACATTGAAAATAGCAGCGTCCAATAAAGAGAGAAAAACCACTTCGTTTTCAGTGCTATTGTTGACTGAAAACTAGAACGTAGATTATTTCAGAACAAATTTTAGAGCTAGAATGTAGACTATTTCAGAACGGAGGGAGTATAAACCAAAATGTATGTTATGCAGGCATGCAATCAACAACCAAGCAAGTTACTGAAAATTCACTTTCAAATCCACCCAATGGACATCTTCGATAGATCAGGTATTCAGGTGGGCTCAATATGTTGCCTGTTGGATTTAACCTATATCAAAAAGGGAGTCACAAATAGTACCTGCCATCTGTCTGTGATGAGAAATTGTTGAGGGCAAGGGAACAAGAAGTGGACTGCAACAACAACAAAACTTAAAGTTCAATAACTCAGGATCAGCAAATGAAAAATAAAGTAAGCAAATCCACCATGTGTATTTAGAGGGACCAAACCTGACTATGATAATGGATTGAATTTGCACAGACCACAAGAACACCGCTAATAGGTGGAGGGACAGAAAGAATTTGGTACGCATCATGCGGTAGGTTCTGAAAGCAAAAAATCACCAATGTAATTTAAACTGAAAGAAATATATTGCACAGCAGACAGAAAATGCCAAACATACAATCAATGTTACACCTCACTATGTTACAAAAAAATATTAATGAACGAACATACTACCTCCATCCCGCAAAAGAAGTCTTATTAAATTTTGTAAGAAGTCTAACCATGCTAAGTTTGACTAAGTTTTTAGAAAAAGTTATTGAGGATTATAATATATAAATGTAATATGAAAATATATTTAATAATGTATCTAATAAGAATAATTCGATGTTGTAGAGGTTGACAATTTTTTCTTGAAGTTTGGTCAAACTTTACATTGTTTGATTTTTGACAAAATTTATACGCCTTCTTTTACGGGACAGTGGGAGTAGAAATCGATGTGGAACACTGGAAGATGCAGAAGGCAGGAAATGTCAAAGGTTACAATCAATTTTATATACTTACAGTAGCAGACCATATCATGGGGTGTTGCTTCAATGTCATGCTTATACTAAATGCAGATATCATACATGTGTGGTGCTTTGATGCGATACGCCCAGCCCATGTAGGCTCTCGCTCATGTAGTATGACCAATACAGGCTCAATATAACCTGAAGAAATCATAAGAGAAAAATGGTATGAATGCCACTGTTTCACATTTGAATTATAAATGAAGTGAACAAGCACTAGTATGATATTTCACTAGAGGCTGTTTTGGATCAAACAAGTGAATTACGAATAAAGGACTAGGACCGAAAAGAAGGGTTTCAGGTGGTTCGTGCTCAACATGCAAAGGCAGAACACATTTTTGGAGTTATCCCTACAATAAACAGAACCATGTGAAAAATTCTACTCCTAAGAACGTGAGATGATAGTAATAACTATATCCTAGCATGAAATAAGGACCCTAAGAACGTGTGGGAATGTGTGAATTCCCTCCAAAATCCTTTCATTCAAACAGGCCTTTGTTTTAGTTGATTTTAACAATAGAGAAGATTATTTAAGAACTTTAAGCCCTAGTATTAGACATGTTAACGACTTTTTATGCATTTGGTGTCCTCCATAGATATGTAGAGCACAGACTACAACACCAGCTAATGTTCTACAATCTACACTGAAGATTCCATACTAACAATTATGAGTGTAATTGATGTGATAGATAATTTAATGGTTTAGCAAGGAATGCAACAATTTGTTACGCTACCTTCTATGCTGGTAATGCAACTAGGTTGAAAATATTTATTTAGTCCTCATTGTGTAAATAAAAAAGTTCAGGCTACCTACTTATTCATTGTGAGATTCATCCCGCTAATAAGTAGTGTAACACACAAGACACAGCTATACGATGGTGATTAAGCTGTGAAATGAAAAATAGCACTCAGATATGATAATTAGAACGAATAGTTAAAACTCAAAAGACAACTGAAATTCATGACAGGAGCCTCTCGTGGGAGAATAAATCTGAACATAATGGCAGTGTGAACTATTGAATACATATTTGAAAGTGATTTTAAGGCAAGTTTCAAAAGCCTGACAGAAAATATGCCACTAAACCCTAGTGGCATACGTATGCACTGAAGTCCAGCAGAATTTATAAAATCACAGAAGTTAATACTGAAAAATATAGGATGTGCAACCAATCTATATGCAATGAGAGATCTTATCTCACCATGTACAAATGTAAAATCTTTGACATGACTCGTATCTAAAGCACGTAGGTCAATCGAATATGATGACTCAATACGGACAGCAGTAGAACTCAGTGCACGTGTAGGTTCATCTTCTCCTACTAAGCTCTGCCCGACCTAAGTATACAAAGCCAGAAGTTACAAATCAATATGCGCAATGTAGGAGTGTAGAGAATAATAATATATTGGTAATTCTACTGGCCAGAAAAAGAAATCATGGTGCACCGAACTCGAACTTTAAATAATGAATCCAAAATCTAGAAACAAGTTAATGAGATGATAGGAACCTCCTGCTACTAGAGAAAAATGACAAAAGGGAACAAAAGACAGAAAAAATAACAAAACTATGCACTTGACGAAATGAGATGAGTCGGAATATAACCTGGGCAGCTTTCAGAATGGTCATTTGTTGTCCATAAACAAGTGCAGCCCCACATCTGCCTAGCGGATCGGCTTTTATGTCAGGACCCCAGGCAAATGATTCCCTGCCTCTTTTCAGATGCTGCCATTCTGGGCCCTCAAAGCAATGCATTGAGCTGAAATATCAAGAGCAGTAATCTGATAAGGTGGCGTGGCATTTGTAGCAAGGGCAAGACAGCAAACCAGCTTCAGTAAAAAAAAAAGAATTGTAGGGTTCTTTTGATACCCAGGATTCGAAATTGAGAGATGGTATTTTCATGCCACCTTGAATCCCACAGGATGGCAAGGTTGTTAGAGAAATAGATAAATCGAGTGAATGGAAATAACCAACAAACAAAGGGAATGGGGATGCTGTAGTTCAACCATGACAGCCTCTTGATCGTGTAATGCTGTAATACCTACTGTATTAACTAGACTGTACTAAGGAGATACTTTTTCCTAATAATTCACAACTATTGTGCCTAGTGCTCTTGTGGTTGCAAAGTTTTCCGAGTGCCAAAACTACATTTTTTACATACGTTTTTCTGTTCAGCTATGGCAAACGAGAAAGCTACAGCCTCAATAATCATCAAATATTTATCAATTACTATGAAAAAACTAAGAAAACAGAGTGCATACCTAGTCCGCAGGCCATGGACGGCGTCATCGAATTCCAAACAAGTTATCTTGGCATCTCTGAAAGCAAGCGCAATGGAGTCTCTCCTGTTCTCCGCCCCATCCGACAAGATGGCCATCGACTCAACGTTCCCATGCAGCCTGCGTGCGCCATTCAGAGAGTTAGTCGACTGAAAGTCTGAAACTAGCACAAGCTCCAATTCCTGAAATCCAGACGGGGAGGTAAATGCGGCACCTGTAGTGGCACACCAGCTCCAGGCGAGCCCCCGAGATCCCGTCGAACACGGCGGCGGATGAGGAGGACGGCTGCGCGGTATCGTCGGCGGCCGCCTCCGCCCGCACGGCGTAGACCTCCAGCACGTTGGCGGCGGCCACGACGAGGTTGGGGGTCGGCCCCGCGCGCCTCGGCCGCCTGGCTGAGTCGACGTCGCCCTCGGGCCCGGAGGCCGCCGGCGCCGTGGAGAAGGCGGCGGCGTCGGAGGGGCAGTGGGTGATGAAGCCGGCGGCGCAGTGGTCGATGCCCGTGGGGCAGTGCATCGCCTTGTACGCCGCGTAGCTCATCTTGGCGGTGGCGGAGGTGGGGAGCAAGCTAGGGTTTTGGAGCGTGGTTTCGAAGGTTCAGTAGGAAGAGGCGCCGCGAAGACGACGGAGGGGGAGGGGAGGAGGACAGCACCAGATTTGTTCAGTCAAAGCCCTAACTTCTTTTTTTTTTTTTTTGAAAAAATCAAAGTCCTAACTTCAGTTTGGCACCTAACCCCTGTTTGGTTGCACAGAATTTGCCTCGGAATTGAATTGGCAATGAAATACCAAATCAACGTTGCGAATGGAATACCAGAAATATTGTTTGGATGTGCACGGTATTCATCTGTAGAATCAACGCTGTGAATGGAATTCTAAATCCTGTTTGGATGTACATTGTGTGGAATTGAATCGAAGAGTCGATGTACGGTGTCTGCTGCGCGGCGTTGACGGAAGTCTGCAAGGATGCGCCGGTGGTGGGGAAGATGGGGTGGTGGCGGAGGGCTTGTCGCTGGCGACGGTGGTTGTCGGCGGCGCGGGGTCCGGCAGTCGGCGGCGGCGGCGCGGAGAGGGCTGCAGCGACGGTAGGTTGAGCGCGAGGTTGTGCGTGAGGTTGGGGGTGACTACCCCTTCGCTCGATTCAGAGTCATTTCAGAGGTCTGGACCTCGGAATTGGCGGGCCGAAAAATTACACGCGTGGGTGGGCTGCTCGGAATTGAGCCCGAATTCCACGCCCCCAATTCTGAGCGCAAACAAACAGCAGAATTGGCCTATTTGGACCTCAATTCCAATTTCGAGCTCCAATTCCGTGCAACCAAACACTGCTAAGAGCTTCTCCAGTCGCGTCCCCCAAAGCGTCCCCAAAGGGATTTAGGGGACGCCGGTCAAAAAAACGTTCCAGTCGCATGCCCCAAAGGCCGCTTCGATCCGGACGTCCCTCAAATATTGTCCGACGTCCCTAGCCCATCCCATGTGTATAGAGGCTCCATTAGGGACGCCGGACACGACTTTTACACTTGCTTTTTGTTTGGAGGTCGTGTTTGGGGGACGTGGCTAGGAAAGAGACCTCCTCCAAACGAAAATTTCGTCCGGACGTCCCCCAAACGACTAATCCGGCGCTATTGCCGGACGTCGTTTGGGGGATGCGACTGGAGATGCTCTAAGAGCATTCTAATAGAGACTGAACTCACCCAAACTGAAAACTGGTTGATTTTGGCACTCACGGGGAATAGAAACCGTAAATATGAACTGAAAAAATAAAATAAAATTTTCGCGGGAGAATTCATTGATGAGCACATATTAGGACGATAGTTGTTGCTCCGATTGAGCATCAAACTTTACATAATTTGTACTACAAACATAAAATTAACTTAAATCCACCATCGCGCGACCTAATTTCACCAAAACTCGGCCCCGAGGGCCTCTACGCGCGGCAGCGGAGGGGGTGGCGGAGGAAGGCGAGGCGGCGAATGGTCTCGAGCTTCTACTCCAAGTCGAGCTCGACGATCTCAAGCTTCATGCGGCGGACGCGTGCCTCCCGGCGCGCCGTCTCGTACTCGTGGACCTGGCGAATGGCGTCGGCCTCCTCCCGGCGGAATCGTGCTCGCGCCTCCGCCTCGGACACGGCCGTGACCTGCGCGATCAAGGCCTCCTCCTCCTGGTCGTCGTGGACGTAGTGATATGGGCATGAAGGCCATTGTGAAGCCCAATTTCAGGACTCCACCAGCCTAGTTATCTTATTTTATGTAATGGTCATATATGAGTCAATTAGGGTTTTTAACAAGTCGAGTTAGTTTTGGTTTGGGCCTATCCAAACCAAGTTAGGCAAGCCCACAAGGGCTTGGCCGGCCACCCCCTCATATAAGGGCTGGCACGGCTAGGGTTTAGGGATAGACAAGTTTAGGTTAAAACTATTGCGTGTGTTCACGTGTATCATCCCTCCTGATGTACGGCGCTACCGTTTATCTAGTTCGTAATAAGATCCGCTGCGAAGGTTCTTGGGTTCATCAAGGATTATCTAGGTCAGGTTAGACAATCCTTGATGAACCCAAGAACCTTCGCAGCGGATCTTATTACGAACTAGATAAAACGGCAATGCCGTACCCCTGGAGGGATGATACACGTGAACACACGCAATAGTTTTAACCTAAACTTGTCTATCCCTAAATCCTAGTTGTTGTGGGTATACTTTATGGGTATATCAACGGCGTGGCCTAGATCCGGCAAGCCCGGGTGGCCCACAGATGGTGATGTGGCATGTGGCCCATCGGGCGGCCCAGTTGCTGTAGATCCTGAAGGATGATGTCCGGCCCAGGAACAGGAAGCCGGATGCCAACCGACCTACGAAGGAAGCCGGATCCGTGAAGGCCCATGAAGTATCCGGATCCAGCAGTACTTAGAGGAAGATGGATCCTTGACGTACACGGCAAGATATTGTACCGTAGTTAGGCAACTTGTATTCCGGCTAGGACTCTCTATGTAAACCCTAGATCTGTGTGCCTTTATAAGCCGGATCCCGGGAGCCCTAGAGGCACAACCACAACTCATTGTACCAACGCGAAAGCGCCCAGATAATTCCAGACAAGCAGCAGTAGGCCTTGCCATCGTGCAGGTGTTTCGAAGCTGGGTAAATCGCGTACCACCGTCCCGTGTGCACTCCGCCCTATGGCCCCTGATTCTTCTCCCCCTCGTGAGGATCCCTCCTCCGATGTATTGTCGAATAGGCAACGACTGTTGGCACCCACCGTGGGGCCAGCGGCGTCTGGAGGCCGGAACCGGGAGGGTTCCGCCATGGGAAGCTACGACGACTCCATCGCTGTGGGGCGTGTCCTCTACGCGGGGAACTTTCTGATCGTCCCTCCGGACGAGTGTTGGATTCCGGCTAAGACCGACCCCGTCAAGCTCTCCATCGTCCCGATCGGCGGCATACACATCTTCATTGGCGAAACCGTCGATTCCGACGGAAACGCACTGGTAAGTAGCGCCGACGCGACCGCCGCTGAGCATGACGCAGTCGCGAAGATCCGATCTAAGACCCAGGAACTTCCCAAGGAAGATTCCGCCTTAGATCTGAAAAAATCAAAACCCACCCAATCCGCCCCTGAGCAGGAAATAAAGGTGGAAGACCAATGGAGATCCGTCTGGGTCTCCCAGGTCTTAGAGAAGCAAAGGTGTCACTTCGTACACTTCTTAGCCCATACCGCAGGAGCCGTCCCTCAAGAAGCCGGAGCTGGCCCCATGCAGGTTGAGGAACCGGAAAATAACGCTGCTCCGGATCAGCAGGAGGTTGTCAGAGAAAGCAGCGATCCGGCTGAAGAATCGATCCTAGGCAATCTAAGCCCAATTTCCGGGGATACCCCCTCCATGGACACTGAAGAGTTCGATCGCAAGGTGAAGGAATTTGGATACGGTGATCAGCCTGAAGTTGAATCCGCCCAGCCTAAACAGGTTCTCGCAACCTTGGCGGCGCTGGACCAACGGGAATCAGAAGCTGAGACTACCCAGTCCGACCCACAACCATCCAATGCAGGATCTCCGCTGTCGCGGGAACGACCGCATAAGGAAGTCCTGTCTCCAGAAGAACTGGTTGAACAGGAAGGCATGGATGCAATCGCACACTCGGATATCCTCAACAAACCCATAACTCCTGAAGACGCAGCAGATGCGGAAGCTCTAGAAGCAAAAAGATAGGAGATACTGGCAACAGCCAAAAAGTTCGCCACCACCGCAGCAGCAATGCTAGATGAGAGGAAGGAGGCCGCGAACTTCGTGGACAATTTTCTCAAGCGAGAACGTGAGGTGGACGAGTCATTGGTAAAAGTCAAGCAACTCCGGAAACATTGGGAGGACAAGATCACCGAGGCTCAACAGGAAGCTGATAGGATCAGGCGAGAAGCTGTAGCTCCTCGCAGGATCACCTTCGCAACCCCTACCGAGCAACAGCCACTCGCAACTCCAAAGGATAACATGAAGAAGGCTGCGGAGGTCTTGAAAAAGAAGGACGAGGAGATTGATATCGACTACGTCCGTACGCTCGTTGCCTCAGCAATGAAGCAGCAGAGTAAGGCAGATACTTCGCACAAGTTGGAATCCAACCCGGATCATTGCATATCTACCGCGCAGAAGGACGCCTACGACAATCGAATAGGCAACGACAGAATCGACATCGCGACGACGAATCGCGGACCGGATCCTCGGAACGCAGAAGAAAAACCAGAGAACACCCAAATCCGATCCCTGTGCCATCAAAGACACCTCCGTCAGATCCGAAGAAGGGAAAGGATGCGATGTACACTGGTAGGGACAAGTACCGGAATCCCTCACCTCCACCCAACGGATACCCGCGTCCTCCACCTCCTCGCCGCCGTAGTCCAATCGGAAACACCAGGCCCCATGGTCTAGGTGGAATCAACATCCGCGACAATGTGCCGCCTCCGAGGAACAGAGAGCGTACGCCGGAACCCCGCCGGAGCTGGAACAATGACCGTGAGCCCGAGCCCAGGAGGAGTCGGAACCAGGAGCGTGAACCGGAGCCCCGAAGAAGCCGGAACGTCGAACGCAGCCAGAACCATGGTGAAGGCAGCCACCGAAGCCGGAGTCAACACCGGGAAGGGCGAGGAGAATCAGAAGGCGGAAGCAAAAGGTCACATCGGGCATCGGCCCCCTCGCAGGTCTCCTTCCCCACCACCTAGCGGTGGAGGCGGAGGAGGAGGCGGAGGCGGTGGTCGGAGATCTCGCTCACGCTCAAAATCACCTCGCAACGGCTCGCGTGACGCGCGGGAACGTCTCAACGAGTACAAAACTGACTACATTGGCCCAAAGTGCTTTGGCAGGATGATTCGAGAGGAACCAAAGCCAAGGATGAACCTCAAGCTACCTGGAAACCTGAAGAATTATGGTGGCACGGAAAGGCCGGATACCTGGATTGAGGATTACTATAATGCAGTAACCTTTGCCGGAGCAACCCCTAATATTGCATGCCGCATGCTTCAGCTGTACCTTATAGGTCCAGCCCGGATCTGGCTCAGCGACCTCGAGAAGAATTCCATCTTTTGCTGGTTTGACCTGAAGACCGCCTTCGAAAAGCACTTCGGAGGCACCTACAAAAGACCCGCCACTACAAGCGACCTACAGGCATGTATCTAGAAGAAGGGAGAAACATCAAGGAACTTCCTCACACGATGGTTAGCAACCAGAAATGAGTGCGAAAACGTCGATAATCGCACAGCCATGCACGCCTTCATAGGTGGATTGCAGAGAGGAGGACTGCTGCGGCACAAGCTCACTTGCTTGGTCAACGCAAATAAACTGACTTTGGATGACATGATCACCATCGCCAGCGATCACACTGCCGCCGATGACGACGCAGGTGGAGATCTCGCAGCTACAGCAATTCCCCTACATCAGCAAAAGAAGAACCGTGATAACGGTAACAACAGCGGCACTAAGCGGAAAAATCCCCCTGATGACCAAAAGAGTGGCGGATCTGAGATGGTCGCCATGGCTTTCCAACGCAGAGGTCAAGGAGGCGGAAGAGGCCGCGGTCGCGGAGGCGGAGCCGACAGGGGTCAGCAGCGTGGTGATGAGGTCACCGCTGCCGGAACCCGCGCCCCCCAAACATACGAGGAGTACAGAGACATGCCCTGCCTGGCCCACCTAGATCCGGCTACGGGGAAGTCCACTCACACTAACCGCAACTGCAAGTGGGTCAACGATCTCAAAGCTGACCTGGAAGCAGGATACAAGCGAGCCCGGAAGCACCGCCCATGCGGCAAAGGAGGCAAGGGCAAGAACAAGGACAAAGAGGAAGACAGTTCCGAGGCAATGGATGAGGATGACGCTTCGCCGGACCTCAAGGAGGGATCCGCAGCTAAACCCAACCCCTTCGTCAAAAAGAGCGCGGGTGCATACCACACCATCCTCGGAACCCCAACAGTCCGTGCCAGCAAGTCAGCTCTCCAGATCCTGAACGCCACAGTTCCGGCTGTGCCGCAGTATGTTAGGTGGTCGGAAACTCCGTGTACGTTTGACAGACAGGATCACCCTATTGTCATCCCGAAAGAGTGCTACGCCTTGGTTGTAAGTCCCCACATTGACGGGTATGATTTCTCCAAGTGCCTTATGGACGGCGGAGCCAGCCTGAACATCATATACCTGGAGACTCTGGAGTGAATGAACCTTACCAAGGAACAGCTTAAGCACAACACCACTGAATCTCATGGTGTGGTTCCGGGTAAAAACGCGAATTCCCTGGGCAGCATCACACTCCCCGTGGCCTTCGGCGATATCAATAATTTCCGCGAAGAGAAAATCACGTTTGAGGTCGTGCCCTTCAAGAGCTCCTACCATGTCATCTTCGGCAGGCCCACCTACCACAAGTTTCACGCAAGAGCGTGCTACATCTACAACAAGCTCAAGATTCCGGGTCCCAATGGTATGATTACCGTATCCGGAGATTACAAAAAGGCTCACGAATGCGAACTAGGCGAAGCCGCCTTCGCAGAGTCCGTGATATCTGGAGAGGAGCTTCAAGGCTACAGAGCCGCGGTGGATCCGACAGAGATGCACACCACCAAGAAGCAGATCTCCGAACAGAAAACCTCGTTCAAGGCCGCGATAGAGACCAAGAAGATCGACTTCAAGGAAGGAGATGCCACTAAGCAGGTCTCTGTCGGAGCCAACATGGACCCCAAATAGGAAGCCGCGCTCATCGAGTTCCTCCGCGCTAACATGGACATCTTCGCATGGTAGCCTTCTGACATGTCCGGAGTACCTAGAGAACTCGCCGAGCACTACCTCAACATAAATCCGGGGGCTAAACCGGTGAAGCAAGCTATGCGACGCTTTGGAGATAAGAAGCGCCGCTCCATAGGAATGGAATTAGCAAAGTTATTAAAGGCAGGTTTTGTAGTAGAAGTTATCCATACTAACTGGGTCGCAAATCCCGTCCTTGTACCCAAAAAGAATTCTGAAATACTAAGAATGTGCATCGACTACTCCGGCTTGAACAAGCATTGTCCGAAGGATCCGTTCCCCTTGCCGCGCATTGACCAAGTCATTGATTCGACGGCAGGGGCGGAACTTCTCTGTTTTCTTGACGCATATTCCGGGTATCATCAGATCCGGATGAAGAAGTCCGACCAAAAGGCGACCTCGTTCATCACCCCTTTCGGCACTTACTGCTATGTCACCATGCCTTTTGGTTTGAAAAATGCAGGTGCCACTTACCAACGTACGATGCAGCGGTGCTTGAAGGACCAAATTGGCCGGAACGTACACGCTTACGTCGACGACATCGCGGTCATGACCCGAAAAGGATCCGACTTGATCAGCGACCTCACAGAAACCTTTGAGAATCTCCGACGGTACAAGATGATGTTGAATCCGCTGAAGTGCGTCTTTGGCGTTCCAGCCGGAAAACTCCTTGGCTTCATTGTCTCTAATAGGGGCATTGAAGTTAACCCGGAAAAAATCAAGGCAATCCTGTGTATCTGATGCGTGCAGTTAACACACGTCCGTTGGGAACCCCAAGAGGAAGGTGTGATGCGTACAGTAGCAAGTTTTCCCTCAGAAAGAAACCAAGGTTTATCGAACCAGTAGGAGCCAAGAAGCACGTTGGAGGTTGATGGCGGCGAAGTGTAGTGCGGTGCAACACCAGGGATTCCGGCGCCAACGTGGAACTCGCACAACACAATCAAAGTACTTTGCCCCAACGTAACAGTGAGGTTGTCAATCTCACCGGCTTGCTGTAAACAAAGGATTAGATGTATAGTGTGGAAGATGATTGTTTGCGAAGAACAGTAAAGAACAATTGCACTAGATTGTATTTCAGATGTAAAGAATTGGACCGGGGTCCACAGTTCACTAGTGGTGTCTCTCCCATAAGATAAATAGATGTTGGGTGAACAAATTACAGTTGGGCAATTGACAAATAAAGAAGGCATAACAATGCACATACATATATCATGATGAGTACTATGAGATTTAATCGGGGCATTACGACAAAGTACATAGACCGCTATCCAAGCATGCATCTATGCCTAAAAAGTCCACCTTCGAGTTATCATCCGAACCCCTTCCGGTATTAAGTTGTAAACAACGGACAATTGCATTAAGTATGGTGCGTAATGTAATCAACACAAATATCCTTAGACAAAGCATCGATGTTTTATCCCTAGTAGCAACAAGACATCCACAACCTTAGAACTTTACGTCACTCGTCCCGCATTTAATGGAGGCATGAACCCACTATCGAGCATAAATACTCCCTCTTGGAGTCACAAGTATCAACTTGGCCAGAGCCTCTACTAGCAACGGAGAGCATGCAAGAACATAAATAACATATATGATAGATTGATAATCAACTTGACATAGTATTCAATATTCATCGGATCCCAACAAACACAACATGTAGGATTACAAATAGATGATCTTGATCATGATAGGCAGCTCGCAAGATCTAACATGATAGCACAATGAGGAGAAGACAACCATCTAGCTACTGCTATGGACCCATAGTACAGGGGTGGACTACTCACACATCGATCCGGAGGCGATCATGGCGATGAAGAGACCTCCGGGAGATGATTCCCCTCTCCGGCAGGGTGCCGGAGGCGATCTCCTGAATCCCCCGAGATGGGATTGGCGACGGCGGCGTCTCAGTAAGGTTTTCCATATCGTGGCTCTCGGTACTGGGGGTTTCGCGACGAAGGCTTTAAGTAGGCGGAAGGACAGGTCAGGAGGCGTCACGAGGGGCCCACACAACAGGGCCGCGCGGCCAGCACCTGGGCCGCGCCGCCCTAGTGTGTCGCCGCCTCGTGGCCCCACTTCGTTTCCTCTTCGGACTTCTGGAAGCTTCGTGGAAAAATAGGACCACGGGCGTTGATTTCGTCCAATTCCTAGAATATTTCCTTACTAGGATTTCCGAAACCAAAAACAGCGAGAAAACAACGAATCGGCTCTTCGGCATCTCGTCAATAGGTTAGTGCCGGAAAATGCATAATAATGACGTATAATGTGTATAAAACATGTGAGTATCATCATAGAAGTAGGATGGAACATAAGAAATTATAGATACGTTTGAGACGTATCAAGCATCCCCAAGCTTAGTTCCTACTTGCCCTCGAGTAGGTAAACGATAACAAAGATAATTTCTTAAGTGACATGCTATCATAATCTTGATCATACTATTGTAAAGCATATGAGATGAATGCAGCGATTCGAAGCAATGATGAAGATAATGAGTAAACAAATGAATCATATAGCAAAGACTTTTCATGAATAATACTTTCAAGACAAGCATCAATAAGACTTGCATAAGAGTTACTCATAAAGCAATAAATTCAAAGTGAAGGTATTGAAGCAACACAAAGGAAGATATAAGTTTCAGCGGTTGCTTTCAACTTCAACATGTATATCTCATGGATAATTGTCAACACAAAGTAATATAACAAGTGTAATAGGTAAACATGTAAGAATCAATGCACACAGTTGATACAAGTGTTTGCTTCTGGGATAGAAAGAATAGGTAAACTGACTCAACAATAAAGTAGAAGATAGGCCCTTCGCAGAGGGAAGCATGGATTACTATTTTTGTGCTAGAGCTTTTCATTTTGAAAACATAGAAACAATTTTGTCAACGGTAGTAATAAAGCATATGTGTTATGTATAAGACATCTTATAAGTTGCAAGCCTCATGCATAGTATACCAATAGTGCTCGCACCTTGTCCTAATTAGCTTGGATTAACATGGATTATCATTGCATAACATATGTTTCAACCAAGTGTCACAAAGGGGTACTTCTATGCCGTCTGTACAAAGGTCTAAGGAGAAAGTTCACATTGGATTTCTCGCTTTTGATTATTCTCAACTTAGACATCCATACCGGGACAACATAGACAACAGATAATGGACTCCTCTTTAATGCATAAGCATTCAACAACAGATTAATTTTCTCATAAGAGATTGAGGATTGATTGTCCAAACCGAAACTTCCACCATGAATCATGGCTTTAGTTAGCGGCCCAATGTTCTTCTCTAACAATATGCATACTCAAACCATTTGATCATGAAAATCTCCCTTACTTCAGACAAGACGAACATGCATAGCAACTCACATGATATTCAACAAAGCTGAAAGTTGATGGCGTCCCCAGAAACATGGTTACCGCTCAACAAGCAACTTATTAAGAAATAAGACACATAAGTACATATTCTTCACCACAATAGTTGTTAAGGCTATTTTTCCCATGAGCTATATATTGCAAAGACAAAGAATGGAATTTTAAAGGTAGCACTCAAGTAATGTACTTTGGAATGGCAGAGAAATACCATGTGGTAGGTAGGTATGGTGGACATAAATGGCATAGTATTTGGCTCAAGGATTTGGATGCATGAGAAGAATTCCTCTCAATACAAGGCTAGGCTAGCAAGATTGTTTGAAGCAAACTCAAGTATAAAAGGTGCAGCAAAGCTCACATATGAACATATTGTAGGTATTATAAGACTTTACATTGTCTCCTTGTTGTTCAAACACCTTAACCAGAAAATATCTAGACTCTAGAGATCAATCATGCAAACCAAATTTTAACAAGCTCTATGTAATTCTTCATTAATGGGTACAAGGTACATGATGCAAGAGCTTAAACATGATCTATATGAGCACAACAATTGCCAAGTATCACATTATTCAAGACATTATACCATTTACCACATGCGCCATTTTCCGTTTCCAACCATATAACAATGAATGAAATAGTCCAACTTTCGCAATGAACATTAAAGATAAAGCTAAGAACACATGTGTTCATACGAAACATCGGAGCGTGTCTCTCTCCCAAACAAGGAATGCTAGGATCCGAATTTATTCAAACAAAAACAAAAACAAAACAAACAGACGCTCCAAGTAAAGCACATAAGATGTGATGGAATAAAAATATAGTTTCACTAGAGGTGACCTGATAAGTTGTCGATGAAGAAGGGATGCCTTGGGCATCCCCAAGCTTAGACGCTTGGGTCTTCTTAAAATATGCAGGGATGAACCACGGGGGCATCCCCAAGCTTTGACTTTTCACTCTTCTTGATCATATTGTATCATCCTCCTCTCTTGACCCTTGAAAACTTCCTCCACACCAAACTCAAAACAATCTCATTAGAAGGTTAGTGCATACTTGAAAATTCATATATTCAGAGGTGACATATTCATTCTTAACACTTCTGGACATTGCACAAAGCTACTGAAAGTCAATGGAACAAAGAAATTCATCAAACATAGCAAAACAGGCAATGCGAAATAAAAGGCAGAATCTGTCAAAACAGAACAGTCCGTAAAGACGAATTTTTTAGAGGCACCAGACTTGCTCAGATGAAAATACCCAAATTGAATGAAAGTTGCGTACATATCTGAGGATCACGCACGTAAATTGGTAGATTTTTCTGAGTTACCTACAGAGAACCATGCCGAAATTCGTGACAACAAGAAATTTGTTTCTGCGCAGTAATCCAAATCTAGTATTGACTTTACTATCAAAGACTTTACTTGGCACAACAATGCAATAAACTAAAGATAAGGAGAGGTTGCTACAGTAATAACAACTTCCAAGACTCAAATATAAAACAAAAGTGCAGAAGTAAAATAATGGGTTGTCTCCCATAAGCGCTTTTCTTTAATGCCTTTCAGCTAGGCGCAGAAAGTGTGAATCAAGTCTTGTCGAGAGACGAAGCATCAACATCATAATTTGTTCTAATAATAGAATCATAAGGAAACTTCATTCTATTTCTAGGGAAGTGTTCCATACCTTTCTTGAGAGGAAATTGATTTTTAATATTACCTTCCTTCATATCAATGATAGCACCAACAGTTCGAAGAAAAGGTCTTCCCAATATAATGGGACAAGATGCATTGCATTCAATATCCAAGACAACAAAATCAACGGGGACAAGGTTATTTTTAACCATAATACGAACATTATCAATCCTCCCCAAAGGTTTGTTTATAGCATTATCAGCAAGATTAACATCCAAATAACAATTTTTCAATGGTGGCAAGTCAAGCATATCATAGATTTTCTTAGGCATAACAGAAATACTTGCACCAAGATCACATAAAGCATTACAATCAAAATCATTGACCCTCATCTTAATGATAGGCTCCCAACAATCTTCTAACTTCCTAGGAATAGAAGTTTCAAGTTTTAGTTTATCTTCTCTAGCTTTTATGAGAGCATTTGTAATATGTTTTGTCAAGGCCAAATTTATAGCACTAGCATTGGGACTTTTAGCAAGTTTTTGTAAGAACTTTATAACTTCAGAGATGTGACAATAATCAAAATCTAAACCATTATGATCTACAAGCAATGGGATCATTGTCCCCAACATTTTGAAAAATTTCAGCAATTTTATCAGGTTCAGTAGCTTTTAGCGATTTCGAGCAATTTTGCACGCTTTGCACTAGGAGTAGAAACATTGCCAACACCAATTATTTTACCATTGATAGTAGGAGGTGTAGCAACATGTGAATCATTATCATTACTAGTGGTGGTAATAGTCCAAACTTTAGCTACATTATTCTCTTTAGCTAGTTTTTCATTTTCTTCTCTTTCCCACCTAGCATGCAATTCAGCCATCAATCTAATATTCTCATTAATGCGAACTTGGATGGCATTTGCTGTAGTAACAATTTTATTTTCATTATCCTTATTAGGCATAACTTTCAATTTTAAAAGATCAACATCAGAGGCAAGTCTATCAACCTTAGAAGCAAGAATATCAATTTTATCAAGCTTTTCTTCAACAGATTTGTTAAAGCAGTTTGTGTACTAAAAAATTCTTTAAGCATGGTTTCAAGACCAGGGGGTACACTCCTATTATTGTTGTAAGAATTCCCATAAGAATTACCATAACTATTACCATTAGCAGAAGGATATGGCCTATAGTTGTTACCAGAATTATTCCTATAAGCATTGTTGTTGAAATTATTATTTTTAATGAAGTTCACATCAACATGTTCTTCTTGGGCAACCAATGAAGCTAAAGGAATATTATTAGGATCAACATTAGATCTACCATTCACAAGCATAGACATAATAGCATCAATCTTATCACTCAAGGAAGAGGTTTCTTCAACAGAATTTACCTTCTTACCTTGTGGAGCTATTTCCGTGTGCCATTCAGAGTAATTTATCATCATATTATCAAGGAGCTTTGTTGCCGCCCCCAAAGTAATGGACATAAAGGTACCTCCAGCAGCTGAATCCAATAGGTTCCGCGAAGAAAAATCCAGTCCTGCATAAAAGGTTTGGATGATCATCCAAGTAGTTAGTCCATGGGTTGGGCAATTCTTTACCAAAGATTTCATTCTCTCCCATGCTTGAGCAACATGTTCGTTATCTAATTGCTTGAAATTCATTATGCTACTTCTCAAAGATATAATTTTAGTGGGAGGATAATATCTACCAATAAAAGCATCCTTATATTTAGTCCATGAATCAATACTATTTCTAGGCAAAGATAGCAACCAATCTTTAGCTCTTCCTCTTAAGGAGAAAGGAAACAATTTCAATTTTATAATGTCACCATCTACATCCTTATACTTTTGCATTTCACATAGTTCAACAAAATTATTAAGATGGGCAGACAGCATCATCGGAACTAACATCGGAAAATTGCTCTCTCATAACAAGATTTAGTAAAGCAGGTTTAATTTCAAAGAATTCTCGCTGTAGTAGCAGGTGGAGCAATAGGTGTGCATAGGAAATCATTATTATTTGTGCTAGTGAAATCACACAACTTAGTATTCTCAACAATACCCATTTTAGCAGTAGTAAATAAAGCAAACTAAATAAAGTAAATGCAACTAACTAAATTTTTTTGTATTTTCGATATAGAGAACAAGACAGTAAATAAAGTAAAACTAGCAACTATTTTTTTTGTGTTTTTGATATAAAGCAAACAACGCAGTAAAATAAAGTAAAGCAAGACAAAAACAAAGTAAAGAGATTGGAAGTGGGAGACTCCCCTTGCAGCGTGTCTTGATCTCCCCGGCAACGGCGCTAGAAAATATGCTTGATGCGTGCAGTTAACACACGTCCGTTGGGAACCCCAAGAGGAAGTTGTGATGCGTACAGTAGCAAGTTTTCCCTCAGAAAGAAACCAAGGTTTATCGAACCAGTAGGAGCCAAGAAGCACGTTGGAGGTTGATGGCGGCGAAGTGTAGTGCGGTGCAACACCAGGGATTCCGGCGCCAACGTGGAACCTGCACAACACAATCAAAGTACTTTGCCCCAATGTAACAGTGAGGTTGTCAATCTCACCGGCTTGCTGTAAAAAAAGGATTAGATGTATAGTGTGGAAGATGATTGTTTGCGAAGAACAGTAAAGAACAATTGCAGTAGATTGTATTTCAGATGTAAAGAATTGGACCGGGGTCCACAGTTCACTAGTGGTGTCTCTCCCATAAGATAAATAGATGTTGGGTGAACAAATTACAGTTGGGCAATTGACAAATAAAGAAGGCATAACAATGCACATACATATATCATGATGAGTACTATGAGATTTAATCAGGGCATTACGACAAAGTACATAGACCGCTATCCAAGCATGCATCTATGCCTAAAAAGTCCACCTTCGAGGTTATCATCCGAACCCCTTCCGGTATTAAGTTGTAAACAACGGACAATTGCATTAAGTATGGTGCGTAATGTAATCAACACAAATATCCTTAGACAAAGCATCGATGTTTTATCCCTAGTAGCAACAAGACATCCACAACCTTAGAACTTTCTCGTCATCGTCCCGCATTTAATGGAGGCATGAACCCACTATCGAGCATAAATACTCCCTCTTGGAGTCACAAGTATCAACTTGGCCGGAGCCTCTACTAGCAACGGAGAGCATGCAAGAACATAAATAACATATATGATAGATTGATAATCAACTTGACATAGTATTCAATATTCATCGGATCCCAACAAACACAACATGTAGGATTACAAATAGATGATCTTGATCATGATAGGCAGCTCGCAAGATCTAACATGATAGCACAATGAGGAGAAGACAACCATCTAGCTACTGCTATGGACCCATAGTCCAGGGGTGGACAACTCACACATCGATCCGAGGCGATCATGGCGATGAAGAGACCTCCGGGAGATGATTCCCCTCTCCGGCAGGGTGCCGGAGGCGATCTCCTGAATCCCCCGAGATGGGATTGGCGGCGGCGGCGTCTCAGTAAGGTTTTCCGTATCGTGGCTCTCGGTACTGGGGGTTTCGCGACGAAGGCTTTAAGTAGGCAGAAGGGTAGGTCAGGAGGCGTCACGAGGGGCCCACATAACAGGGCCGCGCGGCCAGCACCTGGGCCGCGCCGCCCTAGTGTGTCGCCGCCTCGTGGCCCCACTTCGTTTCCTCTTCGGACTTCTGGAAGCTTCGTGGAAAAATAGGACCCTGGGCGTTGATTTCATCAAATTCCGAGAATATTTCCTTACTAGGATTTCTGAAACCAAAAACAGACAGAAAACAACAATCGGCTCTTCGGCATCTCGTCAATAGGTTAGTGCCGGAAAATGCATAATAATGAGATATAATGTGTATAAAACATGTGAGTATCATCATAAAAGTAGCATGGAACATAAGAAATTATAGATACGTTTGAGACGTATCAGTATCAAAAGGCCAACTTGTCTTAAAGACGTGCAACGACTAACTGGTTGTGTAGCAGCAATCAGTAGGTTTGTCAGCCGTCTTGGCGAGAAGGCTCTACCCCTGTACAAGCTACTGAAGAAAACAGACAAATTTGTCTGGGACGACGCGGCAGATGCGGCACTCCAAGGGTTGAAGGAAATACTAACCTCCTCACCTATCCTAGCAGCTCCAGAGGAGTTAGAGCCTATGCTCCTTTACCTGGCAGCTACTAATAGAGTCATTAGCCTCGTCATAGTGGTGGAGCGAAAGGAAGAAGGTCACGAGTATGGAGTCCAAAGGCATGTCTATTACATCAGCGAGGTACTGACGGAATCCAAACAAAGATATCCTCACTTCCAAAAGCTAGCCTATGGTGTATTCCTAGGTAGCAGGAAGTTGAGGCACTACTTCCAGGAGCACCCAGTAACAGTCGTGAGCAAGGCTCCACTGTCAACAATTCTCAACAACGCTGACGCAACAGGGCGCACAGCAAAATGGGGCATCGAATTATCCGCTTTCGACATCAGTTATAAAGCCAGGACTGCGATCAAGTCTCAGATCTTGGCAGATTTCGTTGCAGATTGGACATAAGCTCCGGATGCAAATCTGGAGCCGGAACCAGGAACATGGGTCATGCACTTCGATGGATCCAAGCACCATCAAGGCTCAGGAGCTGGAGTCACCCTGAAGTCCCCTACCGGAGAAGAACTGCAGTACGTTCTGCAAATTCACTTCGAAGCTACAAACAACATGGCGGAATACGAGGCTCTACTACACGGTATGCGCATCGCTAAGGAAATTGGGATCAAGCACATCATTTGCTGCGGAGATTCCGACCTGGTGGCACAACAAGTAGCCGGAACCTGGAACGCTAGAAACTCCGTCATGGCGGCTTACAGAGATGAAGTTGACGAGATCGCCAAGTGCTTCCTTGGATACGAAGTCAAGTACGTCAGGCGGGACGATAACACAGCGGCAGATATGATATCCAAGCTCGGATCTGGCAGAAAACCAATTCCGCCTAGTATTTTCCTGGAGCATCTACGGATACCCTCGGTGAAGGGCGCTAACCCGGAGAATCCAGAAGTGGCAGTATCTCCGGCAAAGGAAGTGATGGTCATCATTCCGGCCTGGACGCAGCCTTTCCTGGACTACCTCATTGATCAGAAGTTGCCAGAGGACAAGGTCCTCGCACGGTAGATCATCAGACGAGCAAGATCCTATACAATTGTTGAAGGACAGCTCTACAAACGAAGTGCAACTGGAGTATTTCTCAAATGCGTCTCCAATCAAGATGGCATTGAAATCTTCAGAGAGATCCACGCAGGGTACTGCGGGCATCACGCCGCCCCCAGGTCCCTCGTTGCAAAAGCTTTTCGGCTCGGATTTTACTGGCTCACAGCTAAAGAAGATGCTGACAAGCTGGTAAAAACCTGCCGAGGTTGCCAGTACTACGGTACTCAACCAAACGCTCCAGCCCAAGAGCTGAAGAACATCCCTATCACCTGGCCCTTCGCGATCTGGGGGTTCGATATGGTTGGTAAATTAAAGAAATCATCTCCTGGCGGTTTTGAGTACCTTTTGGTCGCTGTTGACAAGTTCAGTAAGTGGATCGAGGCAAAGCCAGTGAGAAAAGCCGATGGTGCTACGACACTAAAATTTGTTTGCAGCCTCGTGACGAGATTCGGCATCCCACACAGCATAATCACAGACAATGGCACAAACTTCGCACAAGGAGAATTGAAGGATTACTGCCATGACGTAGGGATCCGGCTTGACCTGGCATCAGTGGCCCATCCACAGTCCAATGGTCAGGTAGAAAGAGCTAACAGACTCATACTATTCGGAATTAAACCACGCCTCAAAGAACCGATGCGCCGTGCAGCCGGAGCTTGGGCTGAGGAGTTAGACTCTGTCCTATGGAGTTTGCGAACTACCCCTAACAAGTCAACCAGATTCACTCCGTTCTTCCTGGTATACGGATCCGAAGCCCTGCTCCCCTCTGACATCATCCACGATTCACCGCGAGTCTCCGCCTACAATGAAGAAACTGCTGACGAGGCCAGACGGCCTATCCGTGGACCCGATCGAAGAAGCGTGGAATTTAGCAGACCAACGTTCCACCATTTACCAGCAGAAACTCCGACGCTATCACAGTCGTCGAGTCCGGAATCGCTCGTTCATGGCCGGAGACCTGGTCCTCCGCCTTCGCCAGGTGAAAGACCATAAGTTGCAATCTCCATGGGAAGGACCTTTCGTCGTCAGCAAGGTGCTTCACAACGGATCGTACTACCTTGTCGACTTCCAGGAGCTAAAGGATAGACCTGCTAAATGGTACCGGAAACGCAAGCGAGAGGATCCGGATGACATATACGATGAAACAGAACGTCCCTGGAACATTGCACAGCTACGTCCTTTCCACACTTAGCAAAATTTTTAGAATTACATACCTTGTAATAGTTATACATGATCAATGAAATAAAGCCTTTGGTTCATTCTTTGAGTCTTTTACCTCCTTTACTTGTTCATTTTTAGATCGTGTATGTTTTCCAACTAAAACCGCAGAGCTGGATATTTCCGCCTAGGCGTGTATGAAAGTTGTGATTTTCAAAAATCGTCCTTTAGGACGTAAGCTTAAGTTTTCTGGTGGAAACATTTTCTGTTGCAAACTCATGGATTCCTGGTAGCGATTTCCGGCACCTTGGCTAGGGGCTTGTTTCCGCGGTTATTGGCGGATTGCCATTGGGCTTCAACGCCGCTGGCGAGCGTTTTCGGCTAGAGGTTTTCTGGCTCGTGGAAGGTCAAATGGGCAAGCCGGAAAATATAAAAGCCAGCACTTGCTTTTCATAAACGAAACATGCAAAAAATATTCAAACGGATAGCAGGATAAGTGTTTTCCGCCCATGCATACGTGTTTCGTCCCTAGCTACTTAAGAATTTAAGTTATATTACAAACCCTCTAGGGGCCAAAATGATGCATTATTTGTCTTCCCGCAGGAATAAGTTCTTTACTTCTCCTTAGTCGGAGAAGTCTCGCCTTTGTCATCAGCCTTTGGAGTAGCTTCTTCCTTGTCTTTGGCTGGAGAGGAGACATCATCATCACTCTCTTCGTCATCTTCGACCGGAGATGCAGCGCCACCTTGGTCTTTGGAGCTTGTCCAGGTATACTGGCTTCCGGATTGAGCAGGTCGGGCCTCCGCCTCGCGCTCCTTGTGGAGCTCCGCTTCAAGGGGCTCATCCGCACGAAGAACCACGTTATCATAAAATTCGTTGTGGCGGATCCTCCGAGCGATCCGGGTGTCGTAGCCGCTAACTGCATCCAGAAGGGCGTTCACATCCGAGTTCGGAGGAACACCGGAAGTTACCCTGTCAATATCAAGATCCGGATTATGTGCTAGGCACATAGCCAGGGACATGGCAGCAGCACCACGAGCGGATGACGCCTGCCGATCCACCACCAGCTCCGGAAGAAGTTCCATCCTCTGGATAAGCTTTCGAACATCGCAAGTTCGGCTTCTCTTGATGGATAGGTTGTGACAGATCTTCTGGGAGGCGGAAACAAGATCCTTGCAGTCGTCTCCGGCGAGTTGAAGCGGATCATCACGTGGGAACTGGCTCCGACGTTCCTCATCATATCCAAGAGGCTCTGGGGGAAACAATTTCCGATAAGCAAACAGATTGAATTTAGCACATGAATTATTACATGAACTTCAAGAATTTACCCATGACATTGGTGTTGAGCAACTCCCAGTGCTGCTCCGCCGTTTCCATGTATTTTTGGAGACCGCCAAGTTCTTTCTGCTGCCTTTGGATCGTTTCGCTGTCAGCCTTTCTTTTCAGTTGGAATTCACCTTCCTTACGAATAAGCTTTGAGCTTTTCTCCGCCAGCTTCTTCTCCGCCTCTGCGAGCTTCGCTTGTAGATCTTTCTGGGAGGAGCGCAGAGTCTCGAGCTCGGAGGAGGCGGCGGCAAGGGAAGTGGATGCACCTACTCAAGATAACTCAAGATTAGCTCGGAATTCGGATCACGAACTGTAGCATGCGAAGACGGAAACCAACCTTGGGCGTCGGACAACTGCTTCTTCAAATCCGTGTTCTCTTGCTTGAACAGCTGAATTTTCTCCGCCTGGCTCAAGGTCACGTGGCGCTGCAGAGCGATGTTCTTGTGGAGCTCGTAGTGCAGGGCCTGCTGTTCCTGTAAAAACAAACAAGAGCAGGAGTAAATTCAGGGTATTTCATAAAGTATGTCCTTCTGAAGCATTGACGCCGTAAACATCTTCCGCCCTAATGTTTGGGGGCTACTATGACATTTTTTACAACTACTTCAGTTTGAGTTTTTCTCTAAGTATTTAGACGCTAACTATTAACTAGTTTCCGCCTATATACTTGGGGGCTACTGGGGGAGTACCTTTCGCTTGCAGAGGAGCTTGTCGAGGAACTGGCCAACTTCCTTCTTAAAATCCTGGATTTCCGACGACTCGGCGTCAGGTTTACCCCAGGCATTATCCAGCATAGAGTTGAGCAGATCTTGCTCAAGCTCTCATTTCTCCGCTTCTGTCAGCTTGTTGAAGAACTTGGTGGCATATGCTTTGGGGGTGGAGGTAAGATCGGCCGGATCTCCAAAATTCTTCGGAAAAACGACCATGTCACTTGCCATAGCCTCAGCTTTCCCCGAGGAATTGACTTCCGCGCCTTCTCGGCTATGAGCTTCAGTTTCATCAGGGGCGGGGCCTTTGCCTCCGGAGCTTTCGCCGCCCACCTTCTCGCTGCTAACCGGAATTACTTCCGGTGCAGTTGATGTGGCAGGAACGGGAGATTGCTCCGTCCGAGGGGAACTAATCCGCTAGAGGAGGAGACGGTTGGGGAGCGGCGTGTGAAGCGCTTGGTGGAGCTGGTGTCGTGGGACCAACGTCGAGCGATTTCTTCATGTACTTCGTGATGGGTTCTTGCACGTTGGTCCGCGTGGCGGTGGTACTCGGATTCCTATAAGCAAGCAAAAGAGATGCTTAAGTAACAAATTTTACCAACATAAAAGATACGCAATACTCGGAAACTCACATGGCGACAGGGATGTTGGGGCGTGAAATCTTCCCTGCTGTCGCCAGCAGCTTAAGGCGTTCACGCTCCGCCTTCTTGGAGTTCAGCGGTGGTGGCTTGGTAACTTTGGGCTTCTTGGCGGAGGCCTCGCCGCTAGCTCCGGCTTCAGAGCCGGAAGCTTTGGCGCGGGGACGCTTTGAAGGTCGAGGGGCAGCCTTTCGAGGTGCTCGCCCCTCTTCTTCATCGTCGTCTTCCGGATCCCCCTCCGCCGCATCGCCGCTGACGGGGACTCGAAGTATGTTGCGTAAATTTTCCTCCGCCAAAGTATCGAGCTATGAGGAGGATTTGAGAATAAGTTAGAACACTTCCAAAATATGAGAAGTTGAAGAATATGACAAAGGGGCAAGTGCTTACAAGAGGGCACTGGTTGTTTGTGTTGATTCCTTAATCAGTTCCGGGAACGGTTGGCCCCGGCCGATCTTCACCAGCGTCTTGAATCTCCTCTTGAGGGAATCCGCGGGGAGATCATGGCGCGTTACCCGGAGAAGATCGTCCGCCCCAGTGTACTCGCACATTAAACGTGCGTTGTACCGAAGAGGTTGGATCCTCCGAGAGAACCAGTTGAGGGTCAGCTGAGCTCCGGTCAGCCCGTCGTGGACTAACCAAGATATTCTCCAAGCGGCCTTCTCCAAAATTGGAGTTTGGGCGAGTGTAGGAATGAAGCTCCAGCTTGCGAGTTCTTCCGGAGGCTGATTCTTGAACTTGGGAAGTTGATGGCGCGTGAGACACACGTCCGTTGGGAACCCCAAGAGGAAGGTGTGATGCGTACAGCAGCAAGTTTCCCTCAGTAAGAAACCAAGGTTATCGAACCAGTAGGAGTCAAGGAACACGTGAAGGTTGTTGGTGACGGAGTTTAGTGCGGAGCAACACCAGGGATTCCGGCGCCAACGTGGAACCTGCACAACACAATCAAAGTACTTTGCCCCAACGTAACAGTGAGGTTGTCAATCTCACCGGCTTGCTGTAAACAAAGGATTAGATGTATAGTGTGGAAGATGGCGTTTGTTTGCGAAGAACAGTAAAGAACAAGTATTGCAGTACATTGTATTTCAGATGTAAAGAATGGACCGGGATCCACAATTCACTAGTGGTGTCTCTCCCATAAGATAAATAGCATGTTGGGTGAACGAATTACAGTTGGGCAATTGACAAATAAAGAAGGCATAACAATGCACATACATATATCATGATGAGTACTATGAGATTTAATCGGGGCATTACGACAAAATACATAGACCGCTATCCAAGCATGCATCTATGCCTAAAAAGTCCACCTTCAGAGTTATCATCCGAACCCCTTCCAGTATTAAGTTGCAACAACAGACAATTGCATTAAGTATGGTGCGTAATGTAATCAACACAAATATCCTTAGACAAAGCATTGATGTTTTATCCCTAGTGGCAACAAGACATCCACAACCTTAGAGGTTGCTCGTCTCTCCCCTGCATTCAATGGAGGCATGAACCCACTATCGAGCATAAATACTCCCTCTTGGAGTTGCAAGTATCAACTTGGCCGCAGCCTCTACTAGCAACGGAGAGCATGCAAGAACATAAACAACATATATGATAGATTGATAATCAACTTGACATAGTATTCAATATTCATCGGATCCCAAAAAACACAACATGTAGCATTACAAATAGATGATCTTGATCATGATAGGCAGCTCACAAGATCTAACATGATAGCACAATGAGGAGAAGACAACCATCTAGCTACTGCTATGGACCCATAGTCTAGGGGTGGACTACTCACACATCGATCCGGAGGCGATCATGGCGATGAAGAGACCTCCGGGAGATGATTCCCCTCTCCGGCAAGGTGCTGGAGGCGATCTCCTGAATCCCCCGAGATGGGATTGGCGGCGGCGGCGTCTCAGTAAGGTTTTCCGTATCGTGGCTCTCGGTACTGGGGGTTTCGTGACGAAGTCTTTAAGTAGGCGGAAGGGTAGGTTTAGGGGCGTCACGAGGGACCCACACAACAGGGCCGCGCGGCCAGGGCCTGGGCCGCGCCGCCCTAGTGTGGCGTCGCCTCGTCGCCCCACTTCGTATCTCCCTCGGTCTTGTGGAAGCTTCGTGGAAAAATAAGAACCTGGGCGTTGATTTCGTCCAATTCCGAGAATATTTCCTTTGTAGGATTTCTGAAACCAAAAACAGCAGAAAACAAGAATCGGCTCTTCGGCATCTCGTCAATAGGTTAGTGCCGGAAAATTCATAATAATGGCATATAATGTGTATAAAACATGTGAGTATCATCATAAAAGTAGCATGTAACATAAGAAATTATAGATACGTTTGAGACGTATCAAGCATCCCCAAGCTTAGTTCCTACTCGCCCTCGAGTAGGTAAACGATAACAAAGATAATTTCTGAAGTGACATGCTATAATAATCTTGATCAATACTATTGTAAGCATATGAGATGAATGCAGCGATTCGAAGCAATGATGAAGACAATGAGTATACAAATGAATCATATAGCAAAGACTTTTCATGAATAGTACTTTCAAGACAAGCATCAATAAGACTTGCATAAGAGTTACTCATAAAGCAATAAATTCTTAGTAAAGGCATTGAAGCAACACAAAGGAAGATATAAGTTTCAGCGGTTGCTTTCAACTTCAACATGTATATCTCATGGATAATTGTCAACACAAAGTAATATAACAAGTGCAATAGGTAAACATGTAAGAATCAATGCACACAGCTGATACAAGTGTTTGCTTCTAAGATAGAAGGAATGGGTAAACTGACTCAACAATAAAGTAGAAGATAGGCCCTTCGTAGAGGGAAGCATGGATTACTATTTTTGTGCTAGAGCTTTTATTTTGAAAACATAGAAACAATTTTGTCAACGGTAGTAATAAATCATATGTGTTATGTATAAGACATCCTATAAGTTGCAAGCCTCATGCATAGTATACCAATAGTGCTCGCACCTTGTCCTAATTAGCTTGGATTAACACGGATTATCATTGCATAGCATATGTTTCAACCAAGTGTCACAAAGGGGTACCTCTATGCCGCTCGTACAAAGGTCTAAGGAGAAAGCTCGCATTGGATTTCTCGCTTTTGATTATTCTCAACTTAGACATCCATACCGGGACAACATAGACAACAGATAATGGACTCCTCTTTAATGCATAAGCATTCAACAACATATAAAATTCTCATAAGAGATTGAGGATTAATTGTCCAAACTGAAACTTTCACCATGGATCATGGCTTTAGTTAGCGGCCCAATGTTCTTCTCTAACAATATGCATACTCAAACCATTTGATCATGAAAATCGCCCTTACTTCAGACAAGACGAACATGCATAGCAACTCACATTATATTCAACAAAGGTAAAAGTTGATGGCGTCCCCGTAAACATGGTTATCGCTCAACAAGCAACTTATTAAGAAATAAGATACATAAGTACATATTCTTCACCACAATAGTTTTTAAGGCTATTTTCCCATGAGCTATATATTGCAAAGACAAAGGATATAATTTTAAAGGTAGCACTCAAGTATTGTACTTTGGAATGGCAGAGAAATACCCTGTGGTAGGTAGGTATGGTGGACACAAATGGCATAGTTTTTGGCTCAAGGATTTGGATGCATGAGAAGAATTCCTCTCAATACAAGGCTAGGCTAGCAAGGTTGTTTGAAGCAAACTCAAGTATAAAACAGTGCACCAAGACTCACATATGAACATATTGTAAGCATTATAAGACTTTACATCGTCTCCTTGTTGTTCAAACACCTTAACCGAAAAATATCTAGACTCTAGAGAAACTAATCATGCAAACCAAATTTTAACAAGCTCTATGTAGTTATTCATTAATGGGTGCAAAGTACATGATGCAAGAGCTTAAACATGATCTATATGAGCACAACAATTGCCAAGTATCAAATTATTCAAGACATTATACCAATTACCACATGCAGCATTTTCTGTTTCAAACCATATAACAATGAATGAAGTAGTTCAACCTTCGCAATGAACATTAAGAATAAAGCTAAGAACACATGTGTTCATACGAAACAGCGGAGCATGTCTCTCTCCCAAACAAGGAATGCTAGGATCCGATTTTATTCAAACAAAAACAAACAGACGCTCCAAGTAAAGCACATAAGATGTGACGGAATAAAAATATAGTTTCACTAGAGGTGACCTGATAAGTTGTCGATGAAGAAGGGATGCCTTGGGCATCCCCAAGCTTAGATACTTGAGTCTTCTTAAAATATGCAGGGATGAACCACGGGGCATCCCCAAGCTTAGACTTTTCACTCTTCTTGATCATATTGTATCATCCTCCTCTCTTGACCCTTGAAAACTTCCTCCACACCAAACTCAAAACAAACTCATTAGAGGATTAGTGCATAATTGAAAATTCATATATTCAGAGGTGACATAATCAGTCTTAACACTTATGGACATTGCACAAAGCTACTGAAAGTTAATGGAACAAAGAAATTCATCAAACATAGCAAAACAGGCAATGCGAAATAAAAGGCAGAATCTGTCAAAACAGAACAGTTCGTAAAGACGATTTTTTCTGGGGCACTTAACTTGCTCAGATGAAAATGCTCAAATTGAATGAAAGTTGCGTACATATCCGAGGATCACGCACGTAAATTGGAAGATTTTTCCGAGTTACCTACAGAGAATCCTACCCAAATTCGTGACAAGCAAGAAATCTGTTTCGTGCGAGTAATCCAAATCTAGTATTGACTTTACTATCAAAGACTTTACTTGGCAGAACAATGCAATAAAATAAAGATAAGGAGAGGTTGCTACAGTAGTAACAACTTCCAAGACACAACAAAACAAGTAGCAAAATAAAAACATGGGTTATCTCCCAAGAAGTGCTTTCTTTATAGCCATTAAGATGGGCTCAAGTAAATTTAATGATGCACTCGCATAAGGATGAGAGTTGAAGCAAAGAGAGCATCAAAAAGCAAGTATGAAACAAATTTAAGCCTAACCCACTTCCTATGAAAAGGAATCTTGTAAATAAACAAGTCAATGAAGAACAAAGTGAATAGCATAGGAAGACAAAACAAGTGTAACTTCAAAAATTTCAGCATATAGAGAGGTGTTTTAGTAACATGAAAATTTCTACAACCATATTTTCCTCTCTCATAATAATTTCCAGTAGCATCATGAACAAACTCAACAATATAACTATCACATAAAGCATTCTTATCATGAGTCTCATGCATAAAATAATTACTACTCCCAACATAAGCATAGTCATTCTTACTAATTGTAGTGGGAGAAAATTCAACAAAGTAGCTATCATTATTATTCTCATCACCATAATCATCAAATGTAGGAGGCATAGTATAATCATAATAAACTTTATCCTCAATAGTAGGTGGCACCAAAATACCACTATCATCATAAATGGGAGGAAAAGTGTCATCAAGGTAAATTCTCTCCTCCATGCTTGGGGGACTAAAAATATCATGCTCATCAAAACCAGCTTCCCCAAGCTTAAATTCTTCCATAGCATTAGCAATAATAGTGTTCAAAGAGTTCATGCTAATAACATTGCTACAACTATTTTGCAAACAAAGTTCCATGGGTTTTTTAATTTTCTCTTCAAACACCTCATGTCCTAACTCAAGATAAATACTATAAAGATCTCTAATATTTTTTTGTTTTCCATTAAGCCTAACTAGTGAAATCACACAACTTAGTGTTCTCAGGAGTATTCATTTTAGCAGTAGTAAATAAAGCAAACTAAATAAAGTAAATGCAAGTAACTAATTTTTTTTGTGTTTTCAATATGGAGAACAAGACAGTAAATAAAGTAAAGCTAGCAAAATTTTTTTTTGGTATTTTTGATATAAAGAGCAAACAAAGTAGTAAATAAAGTAAAACAAAGCAAGACAAAAACAAAGTAAAGAGATTGGATGTGGGAGACTGCCCTTGCAGCGTGTTTTGATCTCCCCGGCAACGGCGCCAGAAAAAGAGCTGTTGACGTGGGAGTTGAAAATCTTTGTGGTGTAACTTTTCTTACCTCCCCGGCAACGGCACCAGAAAAAGAGCTTGATGGCGCGTGAGACACGTCCATTGGGAACCCCAAGAGGAAGGTGTGATATATGCGTACAGCAGCAAGTTTTCCCTCAGTAAGAAACCAAGGTTATCGAACCAGTAGGAGTCAAGGAACACGTGAAGGTTGTTGGTGACGGAGTGTAGTGCGGCGCAACACCAGGGATTCCGGCGCCAACGTGGAACTCGCACAACACAATCAAAGTACTTTGCCCCAACGTAACAGTGAGGTTGTCAATCTCACCGGCTTGCTGTAAACAAAGGATTAGATGTATAGTGTGGAAGATGGCGTTTGTTTGCGAAGAATAGTAAAGAACAGGTATTGCAGTAGATTGTATTTCAGATGTAAAGAATGGACCGGGATCCACAGTTCACTAGTGGTGTCTCTCCCATAAGATAAATAGCATGTTGGGTGAACGAATTACAGTTGGGCAATTGACAAATAAAGAAGGCATAACAATGCACATACATATATCATGATGAGTACTATGAGATTTAATCAGGCATTACGACAAAGTACATAGACCGCTATCCAGCATGCATCTATGCCTAAAAAGTCCACCTTCGGGTTATCATCCGAACCCCTTCCGGTATTAAGTTGCAACAACGAGACAATTGCATTAAGTATGGTGCGTAATGTAATCAACACAAATATCCTTAGACAAAGCATTGATGTTTTATCCCTAGTGGCAACAACACATTCACAACCTTAGAGGTTCTTCGTCACTCCCAGATTCAATGGAGGCATGAACCCACTATCGAGCATAAATACTCCCTCTTGGAGTTACAAGTATCAACTTGGCCGAGCCTCTACTAGCAACGGAGAGCATGCAAGAACATAAACAACATATATGATAGATTGATAATCAACTTGACATAGTATTCAATATCCATCGGATCCCAACAAACACAACATGTAGCATTACAAATAGATGATCTTGATCATGATAGGCAGCTCACAAGATCTAACATGATAGCACAATGAGGAGAAGACAAACATCTAGCTACTGCTATGGACCCATAGTCCAGGGGTGGACTACTCACACATCGATCCGGAGGCGATCATGGCGATGAAGAGACCTCCGGGAGATGATTCCCCTCTCCCGGCAAGGTGCCGGAGGCGATCTTCTGAATCCCCGAGATGGAATTGGCGGCGGCGGCGTCTCGATGAGGTTTTCCGTATCGTGGCTCTCGGTATGCGGGGGTTTCGCGACGAAGGCTTTAAGTAGGCGGAAGGGTAGGTTTAGGGGCGTCACGAGGGACCCACACAATAGGGCCGCGCGGCCAGGGCCTGGGCCGCGCCGCCCTATTGTGGCGTCGCCTCGTCGCCCCACTTCGTATCTCCCTCGGTCTTCTGGAAGCTTCGTGGAAAAATAAGACCCTGGGCGTTGATTTCGTCCAATTCCTATAATATTTCCTTTGTAGGATTTCCGAAACCAAAAACGACGAGAAAACAACGAATCGACTCTTCGGCATCTCGTCAATAGGTTAGTGCCGGAAAATGCATAATAATGACATATAATGTGTATAAAACATGTGAGTATCATCATAAAAGTAGCATGGAACATAAGAAATTATAGATACATTTGAGTAGTATCAGAAGTCCTTCATGGACATTCGGAACTGAAATGTTGTTCTCATAAAACCATCCGGCGTTCCAGTACCGGACGGATTCGTGGGAGTCATGGGGCGGATACATGCGGCTAGGTCGGAGCATAAAAGTCATGCTCCCGCAGTTTACCATGGCCTTGTCCTTTGTTTCCTTCTTCACCCGGAAAAAGAACTGCCATAGCTGGACATCTGGACGGATTCCGAGATGCCCTTCGCAGAGAGTTGCGAAGTTGGAAAGAAGGAGATAGGAGTTTGGGCAGATGTTGTGGGGTTGAAGACCGTATGTGTTGAGAACAGAAAGGAAGAAATCCGAACAGGGGAGCGACAAACCCCGCTCGACCCAAGCCTTGGTCATAACTCTTTCGTCCGCATCCGGCTTGGGGACGCCGGAGTCGCGCATGAAACTCCAGTGAGAGGAGATCATGCCCTCGTTCTGGAGCTCCCTAAGCTCCGCATCAGTAGTTTCACAGGGCCACCACTGACCCCTTTTGCCTTCACGGATCCGAGCTTTGGAGGCCTTCTTGTTTTCCGCCTCCTGAACTTTGGCTGCCATTTTAGCCTGTCCTTCAAGTTCTTCTCGGAATTCTTTGACAGTAGGGATCCGGCCTAGTGCAGTGCTGGAAGAGGCGGAGAATGGTTGAGCTAGCCTGATGTCGGAAATAAATGGTGGCAAGAAAGTAATGGGATCCGGGCAAATCGGTTCTAATGTGCTGGGTTCCGGAGTGCTCGGAGAACTACCAGTACATTGTGGTGAACTATTTGACATGCTTCCGGCTGCACCCATGCGAGACTAAAGTTGAGTAACCGGATCTACACTAAGTTCTTCTTCTACAAGTCCGGTGCACGTATCGTTAATGGCGCGGTGGTCCGATGAAGTTCCGGTGAGGAAGGAGTCGCCGGACTTGGAGAAAACTTCGTTTTTTGACCACGAATCGGCGGCGGGGGAGATTTCCTGAACAACCGCGTTGATCTTGGCGCGAGGGAAGGCTCGGAGTGGCGGCGCGCGAAGCTTTCTGCGGAGCGAGCTCGCCGGAGTTGAGATTGGATTGGCGGCGCGACGCGAGGAGGAAGATGAAGTGGGTAAGGAGGTGAAAGAATGAAAAAGTTACCGCATGTGGGGGGTATTTATAGACCCCTGCGCGGAGATTCGTGATTCGGATCATACGGCGGAAACTGAACGGTCACACCGTTGGATGCGTGACACGTGTCTTAGGTCAAAAATAATAAAACGACGTGGAGGTGACTTAACCATGCACTCCCGAAATTTCCGGCTATGAATTCGCATCTCCGAAATTTTAGCGCAGGAAAGGAGGAAGTTGTGCGCGGGAAAAGTGCAACAACTACTACATTGCCGTTATTGAAGAAAAGAAGATTTCCGAGAAGATTATATCGGAAGCAAGTAAAGTTTTGAAGCTCTTCAAGATTCTCTTCGAAACCGAGTTGATTGAAGTCGGAGGAATGATGAATCTAAGAGAACTTCGGGGGCAACTGTTGTGGGCATACTTTATGGGTATATCAACGGCGTGGCCTAGATCCGGCAAGCCCGGGTGGCCCACAGATGGTGATGTGGCATGTGGCCCATCAGGCGGCCTAGTTGCTGTAGATCCTGAAGGATGAAGTCCGGCCCAGGAACAGGAAGCCGGATCCCAACCGACCTACGAAGGAGGCCGGATCCATGAAGCCCCATGAAGTATCTGGATTCAGCAGTACTTAGAGGAAGACGGATCCTTGACGTACACGGCAAGATATTGTACCGTAGTTAGGCAACTTGTATTCCGGCTAGGACTCTCCATGTAAACCCTAGATCCGTGCGCCTTTATAAGCCAGATCCCGGGAGCCCTAGAGGCACAACCACAACTCATTGTACCAACGCGAAAGCGCCCAGATAATTCCAGACAAGCAGCAGTAGGCCTTGCCATCGTGCTGGTGTTCCGAAGCTGGGTAAATCGCGTACCACCGTCCCGTGTGCACTCCGCCCTATGGCCCCTGATTCTTCTCCCCCTCGTGAGGATCCCTCCTCCGAGGTATTGTCGAATAGGCAACGACACTAGCCGTGCCAGCCCTTATATGAGGGGGTGGACGGCCAAGCCCTTGTGGGCTTGCCTAACTTGGTTTGGACAGGCCCAAACCAAAACTAACTTGACTTATTAAAAACCCTAATTGGCTCATATATTACCATTACATAAAATAAGATAACTAGGCTGGTGGAGTCCTGAAATTGGGCTTCACATCGGCCTTCATGCCTGTATCACGTAGTTTCCTGTGGAGAAGAGAGGCACCGGCACCGCGTCCTCCTCATCCTCCGAGCTATCTTACACCAGCGGGAGAGGGGGCGGCACAACCCACCGGAGGACGAGCCCTCGCCACCGTTTGCATAGCGGGCGAGCTTCCCCAGGGTCGTGAGCCCCAGTTAGTCCACCGGCGGGGCGCTTGCGCGCGCCTTCGGACCGGTTCCATTTCCGTCGCTCCACCTCCGAGCGGAAAACGGGGGCCCGCGGCGGCGAGTCTCCGCTACCCAAATGACCGTCTCCCCTCGCGGATCTTCCGCCGCTAGCCATGAGGAGGTCGCAGTTGAGCGAACACGGCGTTGTCGGAGGGACGATTTCTCATTGGAGGAGGTGAAGGAAGACATCGGAGCGGTGGCCGCGGTGGAGGGGGGGTAGGGTTTTGAAACCAAACTCCCCTCCGCGGCCCGTTTTAATACGGGGTGAGATTTGCGTTTCTTGGGCCCCGAACTAAGTTTACGGGCCAGACCGCGAGTTTAGAGTCTCTTCTGGGCCACTTTTGGCCCGAACACGTAAACTCGTCAGAAAAATACGGTTCCAGGGGTTTTCGGTCTCTGTTAGAGTTGCTCTTAGAGCATCTCTAGCATCAGACCCCTCAAACAAACGGCAAATGGAAAATGCGCGTTTGAGGGCTGCAAAATCCGCGAATCGAGGTTTAAAAAACACCAATGCAGAATAGATGCACTATCCCAAACTGTATTTTTTTAAAAAATATAATCATGGGGACGAACGACATTGCAATTCAAATACCTATTTCACAAATTGCAGCACAATTTGCGCGATACATATAAATGTATAGTCACAAAATTAACAAAATGCACCAGCACAGCATTCTATGTATATTATGTTAGTCGAATCTCATGATTGCACTTGTCCACTCTCTCCTAAAGGTGTAATGGACTTACGAAATTCATAAGTTATATTATGTTGGTGAAATCTCATATTGTGAAATAATTATTTGTATGAGCATTATGTCCTGACATAGAGATGATGCAACACATATCTCTTATACTCCTCTAGAAAGGGAAAACTCCAAGCAATCCGGTATTTTTGAATTAATAGAGTATAGTTTTAAGATTTTGACATAATATTTGGATCTCAAATATACTACCTTGATTTACAAGACCGCGTAGAATGTCACTATATGAATCTATAGCACATGTATCCACTTAATCCCTAGTGATGCAACAAAAGAAAGTTAAAAACCAAAGTAGATCTTAAATTTTGTGTCACTATTCAATCACTACCCCCATGTTCAATCACTACCCCCATTATACTCCATCTATCACACACTTCCCCACAAAATATTCTCTCATACAAGTTGTATCAAAACAAGTACTAAAGAAGGGGTACATAATATGCATCTACTTATAAATCTCACATAAAAGAGGATTCCAATCTCATATATCAACTCATAGAAAAGAAATCCACCACAAAGGAGTTACATAGATGATCATAATCATGTTGGGTAGATCATATGGTGCTAATGCAATGATAGAACAAGAGAGAGATAGAACAAGATACTACCACAAACCCATAGTCCATATGTGAACTATTCCCTTCTCATCATGGTGGTGTTGATGTAGATCTTGAAGGGGTAGGAGATCTCTCTGGTGAGGCCTCCGACAGAGGTCCCCCCTCCAATATTTGCTGGTGCTGGCTCTATTTCGGTGTTTGTGATCTACGCTCCGCCTCCTTTCTGATACACCTTTATGTAGGGGTTTTTATGTCAAGGCCATAATCTGGGGCTCTTGATGGACGGCTAAGGAAGCTTGAGGCGCCCAATCCTATGGGTGGCGCGACCTAGGGCGAGGGCCACGCCACCTGTAGGCTTTTGGGCCTCCTGGGTCCGTTTACGTGATTCAAAGCTTAATATCATCAATACTTGTAAAACATTGATCCTCGAAAAAGCCCAGGTCCATTTGACTCCGTATATATCACTGAAAGTTAAAAAAAAGTACACAAAACAAGAGATTCTTGTTCTGCAGAGTTATAACCAAAATAAAGGGGATCATTGAAAAATCCCAAAAACAATATAAAAACATTGTTATAACCTTATATGAGACGCAAATATGAAGTAATATGTTGGAATAAACTATAAAATTCATGTATGCATTTTAGATGCATCAGCCGCCTATTTCAACTTTGATCCAATCTCCTAAACAGAAACATTGCACAAAAAAGATGTTTTCCTCTAGATGTTGAGTCTTCACTTCCTTCGCAGGACTCCAAGCAACTCTCATATGCTACTCAAATATTTGAGGAGTGCAATTTTTTTTGGTATGAACCCTAGCAAGGACAGTCCACTTCATACCTTCCTTCCTTCGGCGCAGCCTCCCTGTGTTCAAAGATCAGATCGTCCAATTCATCGTCCTCTATCCCAAGGCGCTGAAGCAGATCATGAAGCGCCTCCTCCTTTTTTGCTTCTCGATCCTCCAGTTTGGCTCGAAACACTCGCCGTCGGACTTTTCATTGCAAAAGGTTAAACAACCCTAGCCAAGCTCTGGAGAAATCCCAAGGGGATAGGAAGGGTATGGTGATTGGGACCTGGGAGGATCTATCAATACCTAGAGGTATCGAAGGATCAGCCGGAGAGGATCGAAACTCCGTGTCGGGGTTCAACTGGTGCACCAGAGGCTTAAACCCTGGTCGCCCTAACTTCCGCTAGAGCGCCAGGTCTCGTGTCACACAAAAAGGCGTATCTAAAACACCATCCTATTTAAACCTAGTTTCAAAACTAGCTATACAAGCGACCATCTTAGTTAGTTTCCCTATAAAAGCGGCATCGAGTGAACAAAAAATAGAGCTTACAAAAAGAAACTAACTCTAGGGCTGCACACCTGTTCATTCGGCTATGGAGGAGGAGTCAAATCTAATACGAAAAAACTAGAGTCGGTTTCTTTGGTGAAACCGGTGGTGACTATGTTTGCCAGAACACTGAAACACTAAGCAGTGTTGTTAGTGTGTCATATCTCCACCAAATCAATTGGAGTTTCAAAAATTGCATGTTTACATTACAATCACAATCACATCACATTAAGAATGTGGAAGTTCATCAAAATATGAAACTTGACCTATATATTCATCACTTCGTTAGTAATCAAGGCGTCATTTTGTAACTCCGTTCATGCATATCATGTCAGACTATCATGGGAGGTGGAGCAGGAGCTCCTCGAACCAATGAGTTTGTGGTTGTTGAATTGTGATGTGTTGTGTTTATTTTACATTTTGTTGCTATAAAATTGGTAAAAGCATGGACAACAAACACTAAAGAAAATCAAAATAACTAGGTCAATCATGATTATGACAATCCACCACAATGTCAATTTTGCAGAGAAGTGATTATAGTTCATTTAGTTTTAACAACGTTAAGTAGCAGGAAAACACAATGCAGCCATCAAAATAACTAGGTCAAACAGGATTACGACAATTCACCAATGTCAATTCTGCGGAGAAGTAATTATAGTTTATCCATTCTTATTTTCAAAGCAGCACAAAAAAAACACAGAGGAAGAAAAAAATAAAATCAGCCCCCGGTGAGGATCGAACTCACGACCTTTCCCTTACGAAGGGAACGCACTACCACTATGCTACGGAGGCTTTGTTGTAAGGTAATCCGTATTTTTATTTTCTTTTAAAGATTATTTTCTACACTATCTTTAACCCACCGACACTCCGAACAAGATGTATCTAGTCTTCAACTGGAGTTGTGCGACGGGGTTACCAAATCGAGTAACCAAACTAAAATCCGGAGCATACTGAAATTCGGGGGAGCGAAACATCCTAATCAACCACGAATTATAATTGATTGTGTCGTGTAAGTGAAATGCCGTGAATATGGCACGAGAACAGCACACCCTTCTGTTTAGATTTTATCTTGACCATGGTAAGAAAACACTGGTCCAACGCATCTCACAAAGCAGATCAGACAGAAGCAAGATGAGCTGTAAACGTCTGTATCCTATGCGTTAGAACCCTCTAAAAGATGAGCCTTTTGATCTGAGTTATTCCCCTCCAATCCATAATAAGTGTCGTGGTTTTAGTTTAAACAACAATTATTATGGATTAGAGGGAGTACTTTCTTTGTTCACTAATGTAATTCTTTTAGATATTTCAAAGCGGACTAGATACAAATCAAAATAAGTGCTAAAATACATCTAGATACAAAAATGAGCACCTCATTCACTCGTAATAATTGTCAGCAGATATGCTACACCCGCTAGCCCATGTTATGTACACTAAATTATGAGAAATTAACGGAGGGCTTGCCCTACCATGTGAATAGCATGCCCCTCCAGCCAGCCTGAGAAGCTATGCCCTGTATAATGTTCAGCTACATCTAGAGTCGAGACTGACAACTTTAGTAGATAATTACACAGTCGATTTCCTCTCTCTGAATCTTAGTAACAGTTTCATCGTTCTGAAACCTGAACCTGTCAGTTCCTTCTTATTGTTATATCTGCAGATCGTCCAATGTAAATTCCTCGGTTGATAGCATCTTCAGTTTCTGCAAATAACGGACCAGTCAGGTTGGAGGTGTATATAGCTAGCATGTCAGAAAGGAGACAATCACAATCAACTGACTCACAGTCATGAACTTGGGTGGATCATCAAGACTAGAGGAGCCAAGGATAATATCTCTCTTTAGTTTTGATGACAGTTTGTGAGCAGCACGCAACTGCAATACCCATCGACATAAAACGCGCATTGGAGAATGAAGGGAGTTAATAGGTTAAATAATAAAACATTATGGCTGGAAAAAGAGAAGTAAATTCGAGAGGCAATGAAAACATACCTCAGACCGGGTAGCACCCCCAACAATAAAAATAAATAAGCGCTGGCCCAACTTTCTCATATCACTTGATGTATGCTTCAGTACAGAGTCGCTGTAAAAAGATTATTTGGACATCATATAAGAAACTCCTACTGGCAAACCAAATTATTATCAACTCTGATTTGCCATATCTGTGCAGCCACGGAAACATCGCTCTGCACATTTCTCTTTGGTCCCACTAGATAGCATGCGAGTAAAATTTCCCATAATAGAACATTAATTTGGTCACACTACAGTAAATATAACTGGGCAGTGGGTTTAAAACTAAATTATACCCAACCACAACCACACGAATTAACCAACCAAGCCAAACCCAACTGAACTTGCTCAATGTCTCGTATATACTATTTCATAATATACACATCCACGTACAATCTGGAAAACTTAGCAAGAAAACAACTTGCAACAGAAATGAATGCTTGAAAGTAGAAACAGAGGAAAGTCCATGGGAGTTACTACGACCAACCTTGAATAGCCATCATCAGAGTTTCTAGGCCTAGCCCATGTGCCACCTGTCCATTTAGATCTCATGGATTGAGCTGGCTGATGAGCTGGGCTTGCTCGAGCGGATGAGCTGCTTGAAAATCCACGGGAGCTAGAACTAGGCTCACTCATACAATGATACTCATCTTTTGGAAGCTCTCCTTTACTAAGTTTCTCGATCAACTCCTACAAAAAGGCAAGAATCACATTCATGTAAAAGCCTAAAAGCAAAAAGTAAAAACACTTCCAACAATAAGTGTCAGGCAGGATGGGAACACATAAAATATCTGTACCAGTGTGAAATGATACTACAGTTAGCCATGCAAGCAGTGGCGGAGCGTGACTAATTTTTTGAAACATGTTCATGCTAAATTTGCTGTTATTTCATTCGTAACATCTAAGGATGACTTTCAAGCTTGAAAATGCACTTAACTTCTTGATTTACACCGAAGTTTACATAGCAAGTAAGAGGAAAAATAATTTGCTTGGCCAAGATCCACCGCTGCCCAGCAGCGATTTCTTGATTTCCTATGAAACTGGAATACTAAGCGAGCTGTAGTTCTATTTGTAACTAAAAAAAGGAGCTAACCCAAGATCTACCTATGGCCAGCAGGGAAAAAACATGAAGAATCAGCCCATGGCCCAAGCCCCAAGGTTAAACAAAAGAAAAACCTACTGCTATTAGATTGGTCACTGCCCCCATCAGGGCCCATCACATCAAACAGGCCACAGCCAATGAGAATCTAGACACCAGCCACCCAATGCGCCGAAGTGTGAAAGAAGTGCAGGATGAAAACAGAGGCCTATTTCTCTTGCTGCCCTGTGCTTGATTGGCAAGTGGGAAACAAAAGCTTGCCAAGTACTGTAGAAACAAAAGACAAAGTATGCCTAGTTGCGTTTTGGAAGGGGTTTGTAGCCCAGTTTCGCCTCCAAGGCACTCCGCCCATGGATGCAAGTATAAGATGTTTCACAGCTACCAGCCAATTCTTTAGGGCATCTCCAGCGGGCCAAAGCGAAAGGACCGCACGTGTCCGTTTCGGTCCACGCGGACCGGGAATGGGTAAAGAGCAAGCCCAACGGCCTGACGCAAAGTAACCGGCCTGTCCGCGCCAACGCATTCACGGCCCAAATTTGGGCTGGCAATGCGTCGGCGTGGACACCCCACGGACTGTTTTGGTGTCCGCCCGACTCCTCTCCTGGCCCGCCCATCATTGACATGTGATAATAAATAGTTCTTCATTAATATTAGTTGGCCAAAATGACCATCTATACACAGATGGTTACAGGTTTAGTTAACCTAAACTACGGCGGCCCTACCACGGCCAGGCTACTTGCAGTCGCGCGGCCTACAAGTTATCTCAAAATCTCAAATACAGAACATTACTGCATGCAAAAAAGTTTATTGTATCAAGAACTTCAAAACATTTTACTGCTACAATTAATCAGATATACATAACTATTTGCTAAAATTTTACCTCCAGGATGGGATAAAACCGGGATAACGTCCATGTTGAGTCTTCCCCTATTCGTTCTTTTCTGATACCACGCTTTTTCTGAAAATTGCAGAATTGATTGAATAATTTCCAATAATATAATTATTCAAAGCTACATGGTTGGAAGAGCTAAGACATAACTTAATAATTGGCACAATACCTTACGCAATTCAAATTTCATAGTAAAGCCACCCCTTGAAGACTTCTTAGTATCATGAGCACATAGGCAACGCATATTCTTCACCGGGATCATGTCGTCAGCAGATAATCCAGCCAGCTGCAAAAATAGACCTCTTTACTGAATTTTGATATTAGTCATAAAATAGCTATAACAAATTAACAACTGACTGATCGGAGAATTGATGCTAGAAGCATCTGATGCATGAATTCTTAGGACATGTCTGTCTACTGTACACCTTTTGACAGACATATCAGTTATTGGAATTTCAGACGAACAAAGAAATATGAGGTAATTTTAAAAATGCATCATTTCAACAGAAATGCCCCCTCTCATCACAAAAGGTAACAATTGGAATTCCTGAAGTCTTCAAGATACAACTTGGACTATTATCCTTTTTAATCATATATTTTCCATGATATAGAGTAAGATCTGCAGGTTTTTCCACAGACAGATCGACTTCATTTTTATGTGGAAATTTAAGATAATTCCAAATATATAGAAGCTCAAAGTTCATGTTATTTGACAATACACTTCCATAGCAACACTTTTTTTCTTGATGGGGTACACAAGTTACTACTGCATGTCAACTAGTCAGTGTACAAGGTATGAACAGACATGGTTTAGCTTACTAGTAAACAAGTGAAAAAGTTTGAGCTTCTGTTCATGTTAACACTTCGCATAGTAGATAGAGCCGTGCATGTATTCTTGCAGAAGAAACAGAATGCACAAAAACAATAGACACTGCAAACTTGGCACTGCCTACTATAACAGGTGCTAGTGAACAAGACATATCACAATCACTCAAGAGCTCAGGAGTAATCTCTCATTAACATTGAAATACCATTCATGTTAGAAAATAGCATTAACACATTACTTACAGGCTGCCCCATAGTACAGTTGTCATTAACCCAAGGCCCATTTGTCAACCCAAATAAAATGTACTTTCCAAATTAATGAGCTACTTTTTCAATATAAAACTAAAGTTACCTGCATCAGCTTTTCTCCCTTGTCACTTTGGATCTTCTCTGGGTTAATTGCAGCATACACCATTAGCAAACGTAGCTTGTTTTCACGACTTATATCCTGCATTAAAAGTAGAATATCAATACAATGTCCACACAAGATTAGAACCAGCATTTCATTGGTTATAGTCCAATGAATAATTACCCGACGTGTCCTAAAGAAATCGATTAGTTCTTTCGTCCCAGCATCACCAAACACAAGATCCTGCTCAAGCTGGCCAACATCTTTCAAATGTTGTTGTTTGATTATCTCAAAGAGCTTATCTGCAATCTGTAGCAAAAATGAGTAACACAAACTTAAGTATGTACCTTGCTATATCCAAACAGCTGATATTCAGGAAGCCAGTTCAAATGATGCAATTCCTATCCTAGTGCAAACTTTGGAGATCACACCAGAGTCGCTAGCATGAGGCAATGCTAGACTCACGATGCTAGGGAAGCAACACCTAGTGGAACTGTGGGGCTGTTTGGATTGTGCCCCTGCCAGCCCTGCCAAATCGGGGCAAGCCAAAATTTTGGCGCAGGTTTCTGCCGCCACCAGCTAGCCAACGCATTGGCGGAAATAATGAACGGGATGACCAAATAATTGGCGCATATCCAAAGTTGGGGCTTCCATCCAAATGAACGCCAACGTCCTCAGTCAACGCCAAAAACTTGGTGGGGCAGCTCATGGCTACCATCCAAACGTACCCTGTATGCTTGTCATAACGGAGAAAAGCTGTGGCTAGCTTAAGGAGAAATGGGAATTAGTGAAATTGCGCTAGTATGGCTTGACAGTCTAGGCAATAAAAGATGCCCCACATCATCAAGCCATCTCAGTTGTAACGTTAGTTGCCATGTACAAGCATCTGCGGTTCATATACTGATGAAAAGTCAAGTACACTTTAATTTAAAAAATAATTTCATGTATCCTAAATTGAGTGACAATTCGGTAATCTTAGAAGTGGCTTATTCAACTATACAGGTCCATGAGAAATAATTATTTCTAAGTTTACATATGCAGCACACACAAACACACCAGAGACAAAAATTACAAACCTCAACATGGAGTGAAAGCTTGTCCATTTGATCACTGTATTGTGGAAGAGCTTGGACCATTTTTTGCATTTCTTTTGCAGATAGCTCTCCGCCTCTGCAAATCAAACAAGAGCGTTCAACATTACAAAAGAAGAGAGCATCTTGTCAACTACGAGAATGAATTAATCATAGAACAAATCTTACTAATCTATTTGCAACGCATCACGGTAAGTACATCCTAGATACCACACTTATTTAGTCTGTCATTATGCATAGCATAAATCTAACTACTCCCGCCGTCCCAAAATACATGGTGTATAAATTTAGTCAAAATTCAAAGCTTATTAAGTCGGACCAAATATATAGAAGAGAATATTAATAACTGCAATGTTGAATAAATACATTATAAATATATACCTTATGGTAGATCTATTAATAATGATTTGATAATTGATATCGTAGATCTTCGTAATTTAGTAGAGATACTTGCTCAAACTTAGAAAGCACTGAATGTTGACAAAATTTACACGCCATGTATTTCTGGACAGCAAAAAAAGAAGAATCTTAAGCAGAGATTACTGCCAAATTTCACATCCAGATATCATGGCAATATCTAAATCAGATTGACATTGCATTTCTGCACCATCCAGGAGTCCTCTTTTAGGATGCAATGTTTGTTAATAAAACAACCATGGAAAATCGCATGCAATTTGATAGTATGTGATTAACCTTAAAGTTTCAGTTTTTGCTCATTTCCAACTTTCTTCCTTTCTACCGTCCACATGTATATACTTGTTAATAAATATAAAATTGTACTGAGAAATTTCCCTACTGTTTCACATTAAAAACCTAACTGCATACTCTCTTAAGCTAATTGTCAATCACATGACCCCACCTCTCAACAATTGAATTTGTTGAACTAACCTTGTTTGTTGACCAAATCTTGCTTTGTGTAGTTGAGCTGCTTTATTTTTTGATACAAAATTGGTCAGCTTCTCATGCAATCTTTCATTAGCCTGCAAAACATTGACGCCATTACACAATTGCCAAAACATAAAACAATGTTTGAAGATGACAGTGGTAAAAATCTCACATCCGCTACATGTAGGTGCCGAAGCTCAAGCCACAGGGGATCATGATCTTCTAACAACACCTCCTTTTTCTCAGTAGCCGAACCGTTCTTACTTGGGACCTGGTGTTTCCAATCGATGCATAGGAACATGATATCAAGGGCACAACAGAACTATAAGCCAAGCCCCCACTGAAATGTATTAAAATGGTTTTGATATGCTCACCTCTTGTACATATTTGTTACCATCCATGCATAGTAGATCATGACACATTGCATCATAGGTCCATTCGTGAATGATAGGTGCGATCTGTAAATATCACGAAAATGTCAAACATTGAAGGGAGTAACCAAAACTCAAGTGGCAGTCGCTGGAAACTTAAAGTATCTCAAACATACAAGAATCATCTCGTACCTGGTCTATTGATCGGTCTACAATAAGTAATTCACATGTCTCTGTTTGAGGAAATTCAGGTATTGCTGATTTATATCTTGCCAGGCAATTCCACACAGAAGCCGCAAGCTTTGTGGGGACTAAATCCCGTACAGTTGTCAAAGTAGAAGCATCAATCGTCCTAGCGACACGATAGTGCACACGAGGAAATTCCTATAATAATTGAAAACATTCAGTGTTAGTGAAGAACCCTCTTGTTCTCATATATACTTGAACCCAAGGTGTCAACAAAAATTTATGGGAAAAATGAAATAGTAACTGAGCAATAACAGTAATACCCTCATCGATGCAAATACAGTAGCAATACGAGAGGCCATCGTGTTAATACATGAATTGTACTTCATTGAACCTTCTACACTTTCGGTGAAAAGCTCTTCTAGAGCCTTGTCATGGTCAGTTACAAAGCCCTACAAATAACATCAACGGATTCATCGAAACTAAACATAATATTTTATAATGAATAAACAAGAAGATATTTAACTTATATAAACGGCAATCTTGAAAGAAGTTGTATGCCTACCTGGCTATCAATAGCAAAATATTCCAGATTCATCTGCAACATAGAACAACAATTCAGAATTTAAAGAAACTAGCATGCATGCTTGCGAGTAGATAAACAGACCTCACTGAGTGCACCAACGCGTGTTAGAACCTTTGAATTATTTTTTATTTGATCCACCAATTCTTTATGCACAGGAGAACTGAAAAATATATAGGCTCTGCGACATGCACAACATTGTGTCAACACTTAAAGTAACAGAACAAATATGTATAAGTAAATACATACACTAATGACATACTTCTTGTACAATGGATGTTTCCCGGACATGTCGGACATAAATATGCAAACACTGCATAATGAACACAATAAATGGTTAAGAACTGGAAGTGTAAGAAAAAATTCAACATGACCAGCAAGAAAAAGAAACTACAACACTTTATTTCCTGCTGGACTGAACGACCAAGTGCAACAAAATTAAAAGCTAATATTTCTCAGACGAGTTAAGAGATGAAAACTAACTTAACATACCATATATAAATTATTCACAGGAGAAAATTATGGCTACCATTAATTACTTACTCTTGCGACAAACATTGTTTTGTAATTTTAATAACCATACATAAATGACTAGCCCAAGATATAATCATCAGGGGAGCATTGATGAGAAACCCATCTGTGCTGTCATGGATGCAGGGGGCATGTAGAGTACTATAGAACGCATCAGTTCAAGTAGATGAAGGTTAGTTATCAAGTTATATCACATAATTTGGTAGTCAGTCATGTTATTTGAGTATTTTCAGATTCCTAGCTTAAGGACAATTTCATAGTGGTAAAGTCATCCGTCCATGAAAGGCTGGAGCTGTATCTTTCAGTGATCAAAAATTGTTGGGTGCTAAGTGGGTGTCAGTTGCCTAGGCGGCAATCCAACAAGGTCAAGGAGGTCTCAACAGCATTTGTAAAATCTGCATAGAAAGGAAAAAAAAGAAATACAGGTCCAGCGCACTTTATTAAAAGACCAACGGCCCAAAAATACTATCAACCCTAGTGAAGTTAGGCGAATACAAGTGTGCTGGTTACGCCTAGCAGGCATGAATCCCCTCTTGCACCCTCCCACTGCTCCACTTTCTCCGCCCACACCGAGATGACCACTCCTGTGGTGGTCATCACCTACCTCTCAAGGCAGAAGTAACAGCTGGAGCAGTGGGGAGCCCAATGAGGCTGCGAGGAACTTTACTCGGCGCCAAGGGGTTGTGTCCAGAGGCAGAGGAGCTTGATTGGAGGAGTCAACCAGCGGCAAACGGAAGCTTACTTGATGGCAAACACCCTAGCCTTGGTCATAACCGAACATGCATGCATGCAGGTGTTCTTTCTCATAAGACTTACTAGAACTTAACCATTCAATATCTTTGCCAACACATACATAGTGAATCAAAAGCTGATCAACTCAACTAGCGCAGCATTGACACCTTGGGTCAGAGGATGGTATGATAGATTCCTAGGTGAAACCTATCAAGTATTTGAGTAAATGTGGCAGTAATCATAGATTCTGAGAGGTTGCTGCACGGGGAAAAATCTAACTGTGAAAGTACACAACCATGTCAAGGAGGATACACTAGCCAGCATAACTTACTTCTCTTGAGTTGGTTGCATGAAATAAATCGCATCCAAAGATGGTAATGGCTGCCTCCGTTTGTATAGGTCCTCAACCACTGCAAAAGAAATATCAATGTGGATATTTTATACATAGACAATAAAGCATGGGGAGTGTTACTAGAACGTTTTGAATAGGATCTCCAACTGAAAAAGCTCCATGACACGTAGGGATTTGACAAGCTACATGGTAAAAATACTTCAATTGTTCAACCAAAAGCTGGCAAGAGTTCTTCAGAATTAGGAACAGTCCCAGTGCTAAATAGCAGAATCAAAAAACTATGCGGCTTGTTTAGACATGGTGCAAGCTATTGATAAAAACGAATCTTCATAATGCAGTAGCAATCATATTACCCCATTTAAACCATTGATTATAGAGGTCTACATTGACACGCCTGAATATTTAGACTGCATCACCAACTGGGGCCAGTTCAAATTTGCATTAAAGTTGTGCTCTTATCGCAACTCCGGGATGGCATTACTGTAACAAAATTCTTTCAGTTGAGCCATGCCGTGTTAGCCAGAACAGATGCTTCACATTAACCAATGTTCTAGTATACGGATTTACTAGGGTACTTCACATGCCTAGGTGAACACCTTTTGAACGCTAGGAGCAATCAAACATGCCATAAGAAACAGCTCCGCAAAAATACAGTCATTTTTACGGTTTAATCCAACACAGATGGCACACGTTTTGATGAGTATTCAGAGAAAGAAGAAGCCCAGATGCTTAACAGCCTACTTACATGAAACCCCTTGTTCTGTGATATCTGTCATGGTGCACGAGTTCGACACTATCTTGACCGTAAGTTTGTCCATGATCAGAACCTGGTCACAGCACAGTTGTACACATGTCAAACTTTGGTTTTGCAAGGCGGTAGAAGATGGCAGTATGAAAAAGCTGAAAAATCATCCAGCTCAAAAAGGGATACCTTCCATGTTGACCGTGAGCTGCTCCGAGTTGATTTTAGCATTTCGTTTAACAAACCTGCGTATGCACAGCAAGAATAGACAAGTAAGTGTTAAGTCAGGAAATTGTTAGGACGCCAGTAAGAAGATAAACGAAGTTGTTCTTTTTTCTTCTTTTTTGAACTGGGATTCTTTCCCCTTTCCATTACATGCATAACGGAAATACATCGTTCAGATTACAACCACAAACAGGAGAAAGGAAAGGAAAACGAAGTTGTTCTACTGAAGTAGTAACTGAAACTAGAAATACGCGAGGTTGGGTCAGTTGTAGGATTCACTGGAATTCATAGCAGTGAGCACGGATTGTTGTTAAGCCGCCAATTGTTCAACCCATACTAATCACTGAAACGCGAAACGTTTAGAAGAAAGCCAATCTTAACATATAAGCTGCTAATAATAACTGTATAATGGCACTGACTACATAACAGTCACTGCATGACTTTTTTACATGACTGGGAAGTTAAAAGTTGGTAATTCCTAAGATTACGTGTCGATTTGGAACATAATAAACGCCCAACACTAGCTTGCGATTTCACGAGTCCGAAATATTCCCCGCTTCGAGATGCACTGCCCACGGCAAACAGAGGAAGGGATGGAGGGAGGAAGGAAGGAGCAGAAATGGAGGCCGGGCGTGTGGGCCGCGGAGAGCACTCACGGTCCCGGGTGATCTGGCGGAGGCTCCTGTGGTCGGCGCCGCCGCCGCGCGAGAAGTAGGAGTCGGAGTCCGACGACATTGCGCCGCCGCCGCCGGTGACGCTAGGGTTAGGGCCCGCGGCCGCTCGGTCGACCCGCGCGGGCGGCGCGGCGCGGCGCGGCGGGGAATCGGCCGGGGGATCGCGCTCGCGGCGTGCGGCCGGCGTGAAGGGGAGCAGAAGCAGAAGCAGGAGGAGAGATTTTTCACTCCGCCGCGGAGTACCTCGGTTGCTTCCAAAAATTTTCCAACGGGGACGGGGAGAAATGGGCCGAGCTCGGTGGGGCCGCGCCGCTCCGGGCCCACGCGTCAGTGGGCGCGGGTCGGTCTGGCGGGGGTGGTGAAAGCGACGGGAGTGCGGACGGGAAGGTTCCACGCGGATGGAGTGTTCAAGAGAGAACGGAAGGAGCGTGCGCGTGTGGTTTTTCTTCGTAGAGAAGGAAGGAGGCTCTTTTTCACCTTGTGAAGGCAGGAAATTTTGATCGATGAAAGTTCACGGAATTGGAACGGGACGAAGTTTTCTTCTGGAAGGCAGGAAATCTTGTGATCGACCGAAAAGTTCGTAGAAGAAGAATCGATGCAAAAAATGTTCACGCCTACCATCGGAAGAAAGTTGCCATTTGTTTCCCCAGCAGATAACTTCGGTCCATGCTATGTGGGAAAACAAAAAAAGCTCCACAAGTGTCAGGTTAAATTTGAACTAAACCTTCGACACTTATTACGCATTCGATGTACTAGTATCTTTCATTGAGCTACTATTTGCCAAACCAACACATCGCTATTACATAAGGGTCTTTGGGTCCACCTATCACTGACATGAAGTATGTTATGTGTGTCAAACAAACGAACAAACAATGTGGGCCGTTTTCGTCGAAAATAAAATCCGTCGGTGCCAAATGTGTTTCCTGTCTCTTACAATATACTTTTCCACGGATTCTTCTTGACGCGGCCGTTCTGAGATGGAAGATCTAATGCGCGCTTGTCCAATTTTTTCTCTGCAATAGAAGGTAACAAACATTCTGTGTAATGGAAAAAAAATTATGCAGAACGTATTCGATATTATTATGTCGAATGCTCTGATGGAAATGTTTATCGAAAACCTTATAGCATCCTAATTGTTCCAGCCGTCGTGTAGTCCCTTCATTCTCTGATGAGACGTCGTTCATCGGTCCCTTAATTGTTTCTTCGCTAATGATCCAAAATCCTAATGCTTGCCTAAATGCACATTTAGTTGTGAATTCTGGGAAAGAGATATCTCGTATTACAGCTATTGGATGGTTAGCACTTGGCGCTTGTCCAACGATGTTGTAAAACTATACATAGGAGTGCCATTCATCCCCATAAGAATGATAAAGGGCAGGTAACAAAAGGATCCTAGGAAAGCACGAGATACTATGACTATTAGTGTAGGATGGCAATTACCATAGTGTAGAGAAATGTACACATAGTATATCTATTTGTAGCAAGTATTAATTTCTGACTGATTACCCTCATGGAGGGTGGTCTCTTTGGGTGTGTTAGGACGTGAAGTCGTGTGGATAGTAATTAGTAGGTTGTCACCCTGCTCTTGCAAAAGTTATGGACAATCTAGACTAGGATCATAAGTGGAAACAAGGTTGTTAGGGGTTATGCTGGCTCAAGTGCCGACCCCTCAATTTATTATGATTTCACTATCCAAATTCATCTTCTTTTGTTGCAAAAAGAGAAATATGCAATCTTTTGATGTTGAGTTTTATGTATTATCATATGTATTTGCTAAGAACACCCTTTAAGTTTAATGCTTGCTACTAAATTGTCTATGTACAGATAATATGCCATTGAAGTTTATTGTATGTTTGCATTCTTGAGTAATCGGCACTAAAGTGGAACACGGCGCTTTGAAAGCGAGCCTGCTGATATCACTCGCATCAAAACCGGAGATCGAGATGTTGTACTCTTGATCCGTGCACGGAAAAGATCATGCAAAATAGAGAAGATGAATACGATGAAGATGATTTTTCCATTTTTGTAGTTTTATAATTAGCCTGTTGCATGATAATATTAAGGGACCCTAATATTAATGTATTAAATATTGATTTTATATCTTATTGAAATGCAAAGTCTATTTTAATGAAATCAAAAGTATTGTCTGAATGAATAAGTAAATCGTTTGATTATAAATTATGTACTTAGTTTAGGAGCCATAAAATATGTACTATAGAAGGCATATTTTTGTGCAGTGCATTATATGTCCACTGCACTAAGTTATCTACCGCTGCTCATGGACCGATGCATTTCAATTTTAACGCCGCACACGAGAACCCACAGCGTATCTAGATGTGTCGAGCGAAAAAAAAGTGTCGGCTCTATACTTTCCCCGGCGCAATTTTCATGCGGCATGCTCACCGGTGCAACAAACTGAGGAGGAACCCCCAAGACACGCAGTTGAAGGCGCGGGCGAAGTCAAGCTTCAGCAGCAGCGCTGGGATACGCTTCCGATGGAGTAGCCTCACCGATTGCTGTACGAGGATGAAATTATCATGGATACACCGGCCCCTGATGAAAGCGCTTTGGTTGACATCCACCAAGTCCACCATTTTGGGGGCGAGCCGCGAGGCCAAGATCTTCGCCAGGAGCTTAGCAAAAGAGTGCACCAAGCTGATTGGCCGATGATTGGCGAGGTTAGTGGCATCGTCTCTCTTGGGGATCAACATGATATATGCGGCGTTGAGATGCCAAAAATTCTGGCCCTGGCCCAAGAACACCTCCCTAAGCGCCACCAACACATCTCCTTTGATAATGGGCCAGCAGTGCTTGTAGAAGGCCCACGAAAACCTGTTCGGCCCAGGGGTTTTGTTCTCTGGCATGGAGCGAATAGCAGCCCACGCTTCTTCCTCCGTGAAGAGAGAATCCAGCCCCGAAAGGTCAACCTCACGGAGGCCAAGAGCATCGAGGTTTAGGTCATGCTCTGAGGGTTGCGCCGAACCAAGGAGGCGGAGGAAGAAGTTGGTCGCCGGCCGAGAGGCTATATCCCGCTATAGCCTTGTCGGCGAGAGAGGACAATCGTCTTGCGCGCGCTTCAAAAGCCTGCCGCCGGTCAGACTTCGCCGGACGCGTCGCCTCCGATTCACGTGCAGCTCTCTCTATTTATCGTCGAACCTACCGCGTCTCGCCGCATTAACCACCGCCGTCTCCCTCCTCTCCCCAGCCCTATCTTCTCTCCCCAATCGACCTCAACCAGCGAGCAATGGCGGGCCACTGCGCGGCGAACAACGGTTTCGGCCGTCGTTCCCTGCACCAGTGGGAGGCGGAACTTCTGCACATGGCGAGCTACCCGGCGCCGCCGGACTTCCGCGTGCCCGGAGGATGGCGCCTGAGCGCGGGGGGGGGGTCCCGATCCCGCCGCTTCCGGTGGAACCGACGAGCTCGATGCCGCTATCGACGTTGTGCTGGTCACCCTCACCGACGAGCAGCGCGCGGAGGAGCGGTACCGCGCCGACAACTATGACGCATGGAACGAGTTCTTCCGTCTCCGGCACGAACGGAAACTCGCAGCCTTCGACGCCCCCCCTCCTCCAGCGCGTAACAACGCCGCCGGCCACCGCCGCTGGTGGGGTGCGCTGGGCCGCACGCTCGCTCGTCTACTCACGCACATCGAGGCCGGAAACACCCCTCCCTTGGGGATGCCGCCGGCGGCGCCGAACGCCGGGACCTCGAGCGACGACGACAACATGTAGTATTTTTTATATTTCCATCTGGCCGAATTCAAATATATGTACGAAATCGGCCTATATATGTACGAACTCGCCTACGTATGTTAAATACCTTTAAATTTCGCTTTTGTTTAATCAAATTTCGCCTTGTTTTGTACGATTTCGCCGTTAGGAAATTTCGAGTAGATCGATTTTGATATAAAAAAAAGTTTTTCATCGGAGGTCGTATGCAACCAGAAATCCCGTTTTGCCGAAAGATGACGCCATTTTGCATAATACATCGAAATTCAAATTTTCAAATTTTCACTAAAACTAGATGGTCGATTTACTCTTTTGGGTTCTCGGAACCAACGGGCTTAACGCCCCAAATAGGGGCTTTTCTACCTTTGATGGTGGGTGACACGTCGACCGACTTTAAAGTGGTTATGCCGTGCTAACATGATTGATAAGATGGACCGAGCATTGACATGTCCATCTCGTACTCTTTACTGGCAAACCCATTTGAGGAAAAGGGTACCTAATGATTTTCCTTTGGATTTGCGTTTGGTATATGACTCAGGGAGGCGGGAGCACATGTGCGCAAATACTAGTGATGTCTTTGTGTTTAATGCCATTAAAACACGCTAGGATCGACCTTTCCCTCACTGCAGATTTCTTCTTAATCTTTCTCTTTTTAAACTTAGGAGCATCAGATGTTCCTTTTCCTGCTTTTGTTTTGCTGTTTCAGCTCTTTTCCCACTCACTGAGGCCTTCAACTGCCTCAGTTTCTCAGCTGTTTCCTTGCACTGCTTGGCACCTTCAGCTGCTTCAGTCTGAGCTCTTCTTCTGGCTTGAGATTCTCGAACTCTTTGAACTGCCTCTGCAGCCAGTTTCCCTACTGAGATAGATTGGTGAATGAGGAAGGAAAAGCCTAAGCTATCCAAGCAAGATAGCGAAATAGGAAAGCTGTTCATTTCATATTCTCGATATGAGTATCAAGAGAGGTGTTTTGTGTCAAATCCAGATTTCTAAAGTGTTCGGTCTGACCTACTTGTACAATTTGATCCAATTCTGACATCTTATTCCTACGATGAAACCGAGAATATAGCTAATACTGGAGAACGCATTGATTGAAGCTTGACGGTTAACAGGGTTGGGTTTCGGAGGTGGGTACTTCGCGATCGGTGCCGCAGCCCTTGCGGTCGATAGCTACTTTAGAACAAAGGTTTCGCTTCCACACCCCCTATTTAGTAAGTGGAGAGAAATACGAATTTCTATCCGGTAAGCGCTAAGAAAGTAAGAGCGACCTAAACCCTATCATTTATTTTTTAGAGTAAGAAACACCGGTTTTGAAAGAATCAATGGTTTCGCAATCCATTTCCGCTTAGGTCAAGTTTCCTCAACATTATGGGTGAGGTGGAAGACCAGCAGCATCAAGCTCGGTGACAATCAGGTAACAAACAGCTCGCAGTCATGTCTCTAAGCAGGGATCACCTTCTAGTATTATGAATATGGTACCTACCCCTATTTAATGCTGTCTACAGAGAGATCGGAGAAAGCTAGCACTAGAGCTGGTAGAAGAAAAGACTGGACTGCCGGGACACTCTCCATTACTGCCTAAGGTGCTGGAAAGAGGTAGAAAGTAGGCCTAGGGTGGGCCTAGCGGATTTTCTCATCCTCTGCTCGTAGCGTAGGGATCCGGGGCACCGACCAGAAGCTAGACAGAAGAATGACCTTATTTTCCTTTACTCTCCATTTGGCCTTCGCTATTTGATTATTCTCTATAGAGGTGCGCCGGTGGTAAATTGTCTACCACCGGCGCACCACCATAGAGGTGCGCCGGGGGTAAGGTGCCCAGAATTTTTGCTTCCGGCCAGATCTCTTCGAATTTTATCCCCGGCGCACTAATTTTTTTTGTGCGCCGGCAGTATAGGTCCATCACCGGCGCGGCGGAAAAGGGGTGCGCCGGCAACACTTTCCACCGGCGCACGTGCAAGGTGGTGCGCCGGCACATATTGCCTCCACCTATAGGCTTTTTCCTAGTAGTGATCGGCACAACAAATTCCATCGGCACATGTACAATAAAAGAAAGATGATAGAAAATTTAAAAAATAAAATTCTCCGAGATATCCATGTGTTATGTCATCTAGTTTTAAGGAAATTTAATAAATAAATTTCGACTTTTTTTTTTGCAAAACTGTGCCATGTATCGGTAAAATGGGTTTTCTGGTTGCCCATGAGATCCGATGGAAATGCATCTACGCAAAATTTTACACCCGGCAACGACTTATGGTCGTTTAGACAATTTTCTTATTCATCAAATTCAAAATGGAAACAAAAGTTTTTTCAGCTTTTAGTTTTCAGGCTAAAAAGTAATTTAAAATGTATTAAATTTATTTTATAGTTCACGATTTATTATTACTTATATTATTCATTGTTGTTTACTCAAATAATTGTTTTGGAATCTAAATAATAAAGAAGTGTATGTCATGAAGCAAGGGTTAATAGGATTGATATAGTGTTATTGTCAACAAAGAATAGCCCTTTGCATGAAGCTCACCCAAAAAGAATGGAGAAATTAAGCGTGCTAGGGTTGGAGTAGTGAAAGGATGGGTGACGAAGTTTGACCTTAAGTGTAATGTGACCTAAAATTAAGTTAGAGGTTCGTATCCTTTTTAAGATCAAGAGAAGTCGACGTCTTCACCAAGACCGCAACAAAGGTGATGCTAGAGTGATTGAAAGCCAATCTCGACTTGGTATCCCTCCGTTGAGATTGAGGGGGAATGTTAGCAATCACTATCTCATGTATATTGTTGTTTATTAATGTGTATCAATAGTTACCTGGTATAGGAGATTCTAGCAGATTTGTAGGGATTGAATACGATCCTATCTTTTGTAATTATTATGGTGTAAGATACGATCGATTAGTATAAATAGATGGGAGGCCCTATAGGCATATCACCGCAAAATCATAGAGTTCACTCAAATCTTTAGAAGTATCATGTCATATTTTCTGACAGATTTCAAAAAATAATGTAAAAGAGCACTATGAATAGTCAAAGTTTCTCAAAAAACAATTGCAAAATTCATCTCTAGAAAGCTACTCCATCTGTTGATAAATAATGAGTGAATCTAAAAATAGATTAGACATATATTAAAATAGATAAATCTTCAAAAAAGCTAAAACATTTTATATTTGCGAACGGAGGGAGTAATATAAATCCTCACGAACGCTTGTGGTTGCAGGGGTCGGTGCTGACCATGCTTACATTTTTTTGGGGTTAGGAGCCAATAAACCATTCCCAGAAAAGACCTCTGGAACCTAAAACGAATATTATTTCCACCATGACCAATTAAGCAGCAGATCTTCGCTATCACAAAAATTAAGGCACATGGTCTCATCCGCTGACTTACCGTATAGCACTTCTGTAAACCATGACTGTCCACTGATTAAGCACTAGTAGTAGGAGTAGTAGTAGTACAACAAGAGACACCAGAGCCATATACGAAACCAGGCAGTCGGCCCTGTTTTCCGGCGAGCCGCAATTCATGGAGATCAAAAAGATCGACCTCCGTGGGCTGAAGCCTGGCGGACCAGGTTGGGACGACGCTCGGGATGCGGTCACCGCGTCCATGGTGGCCAACAGCTGTGTAGTAGTCCAGCACGATGGGCTGAACAGGGACATCCGGCAGGCGCTGTTCGGGCGCGCCATGCCGGAGCTCTTCGCGTTCCCGGTGGAGACGAAGCGGCGCAACGTCTCCAACGATGTGCAGTACGGAGGGTACATCGGACAGCTACCGGGGATGGCCGGTTACGAGAGCATGAGCATCGAGGACGTCCCCGACCACGGCCACATCAGCGACTTCACCAAGCTCTTCTGGCCGCAGGGCAACCCCGCCTTCTGGTAAGACTAGATATATAGCTTATGATTCTTCATCACTCAGTTCTATGATTACCGATATGATTATGTTGTGACATCGATCTCGTTGCTGTCCAATGAAACATCTTCTTCATCACTCAGTTGTGTAGGACAGTATTACTATTACCGGCATGATTATTTTCTTACATCGATCGTGATGTCCAGTGAAACATCTGCCGGATTCGCCAGAGATGCTATTCAGCTGGAGCAGACGGTCACGAAGATGGTGTTAGAAGGCCTCGGAGTCCGGGACAAGCACATCCTCGACTCGCACCATGAGCGGCTTCGCTACACCCTCCGGATGGCCTACTACGGAAGTTCCCCCGAAGACGACGCGGCCAGAATGTCCATGCCGGAGCACCGCGACTACGTCATGACCAGCATGATTGTGCAGCACCAAGTCGAGGGCCTGGAGGTGCAGTTAAAGGACGGCAGCTGGTTCTCCGTGCCTCCTGAGCCGGACACTTGCGCCATCGTCGCCGGCAGCCTATTCTCTGTACAATCAATCAACACCATCGTGCTTTCTCGCATTCCCCTCCTTAATTGAGAACAAAGCGATGACAACTTCCCTTGCAGGTGGTGACCAACGGACGGGTGCAGGCCTGCCTCCACCGCGTCAGGACGCCGAGCAACCGCGACCGCTTCTCCGCTCTGCTAGGCTGCATGCCCACCAAGGGCAGCATGGTGAGAGCGATGGACGAGTTCGTCGACGACGGCCACCCTCTGATGTACCATCCCTGCGATCCTTACGAGTATGTCAGTTTCCAGTACTCGGAGGAAGGGCGCAAATCCAAAGACGCACTCAAATCTTTCTGCGGAGTGGTTAAAGATGAGCCTGCTGAGGCAGCATGATAGCAAAGATCTGCGGTTGGTCACTCCCATGGAAGAAATCATCTCAGTCCCCGATCGAGCAGGGAGCTATTTCAGGGATTTCATAATTAGTTCTCATGTTTGTTCTTTTCAGGATTATATTGACCAAACTTTCATATGGAGATATGGATACATTTTCTTTCTGCTACAGCATTCATGTATGGATTTTTTACCAGAATATTTATCTTCTAGAAGGTATTTTTTTAGTCAAACTAATAATAGGAGGTGCCTAATTCGTGGTTACCTGCTAGGCTAGGGATGCAGTACTTTTTTTCGAATAAAAAAACTAGCATTAAGAGAAACATTGAACGTTAGAAAGTGCCTCGGCAAAAATAAAAACTACAACGAAATCCTTGAGATGTTCTTCGTCTTCAACCTCCGGCTGGTGACGACGGCGCGCCGCAGTGGCCACTCCTCCCTAGGCCAACCTGATGTTAATGGTTGCGGACGGGAAATCGCTAAACGGATCCAGAAGAGCACATCCGTCCCGGAGACGAAGAAGAAGAAATAACCAACGATGAAGCTCCATGATGATCTGAAGATCACCCCAGCTAGAAGAAACCCTCGAGAACCACACCACTCCCACAAGATTCTCGATGTCATCGTCGAGATGGGCCTGAAGCCGTGGGAACTTTATTGGACAAACCGCCGCCTCCACCTAAGTGTCGTCCCACCAAACCTTAGCCCTAAAACTAGGAAAACGGAGCCCTCCCGTCAAAGGGGACCGAGATCCACCCCGCCTCCATAGCCCGAAGGCCATAGAAGCAAGGCAGAATCGCGACGACGACAATGAGAGGCGAGCAAACCCTAATCGCAAAGGATTACAACCTCACATATAGGGATTCCAGTACTTGCGCTACTAGATTTTGAAGCTTTTGCGAAATCTAGACTTGAGATTTGGAGAACCCAAGACAAGATTTTCTTGCAAGGACTTTTACTATATTGAACTTGCAACGTTAAAAAATTCTTTAAATAATTAGTAAGAAAATAAAAGATGGGCTTTCCAAATTTCAAACATCATTGAATTGGACATTTCAACTAAATGCATTCAGGCTTTCATTTTTTTGATTCAGATACATGAACATCAAAGTAGAAGCTCCACCTCCCACCCCATGGAAAACTCTCAACCAAAAGTATAAAGTCCACCGAGTGCACACTTTGAGCTAAGAAAATCGAAAGCGATATTTTAATATTTCAAAAATACTAAAAGAAAAATTATGTAGATACATAATCCTGGCTTTGAAAAGGACAAAAATCGTCTTTGTTTTGCTTCCAATATTTGTCTATTTTGTGCAGATCACATATAAAAAAAGTGATGCAAATTTGGTCACCCATACTAGACATGTATACATATTTGTATATTTATTTTTGAAATTTTATAGACAAAAAATGAGCTTTTGATTTATTTTTAAAACCGAACTCACTAGTGGTCCGAAGTCAAAACCACTTTTCGAAGCCCACACCCTAGGCCCCTACCTCCTGTTGTCCTGACTAGCCAAAGCAGTGGATGAGATGTTGGTTTAGGTTGAAGCAGAATGAAGACCGTTGTGGCAGAGGTTGCAGTGCCCACAAACACACAAGGTCACATAAGCACTCTATGACATCCTCTAACAAGACAACCAAATGCATAGGGGAATTGAGGTACACCCTATATGTTCCAAACGATTTGCTAAATATCATCAGTTTTAAAATTAGTCGGTGTCAGTGGCGTAAAGCCATCGCCTTCTCTATCTATCGATCTTTGTGAATTGTGATTTGCTTGGTTCCATGCGCATTGAGATTTTGAAGCATGCAGACTGCAGAGCATACTCGAAAGCATCAAAGTGTCTATGACACATCAAAGAATGGCAAACCAATCATCTACCTGAGAAGCATACTATACTTTTATATTAAAAAAAAAATGAAACCGTGTCTAGGAGGAACTAGACACTTTTTGATATAGTAAAAGCGGGACTTGGCGTGACAATTCCGAAATTCGTCCCTGACAGGAATCGAACTCCGGTAGTTAGGGTGCGCCACTGCAACCCCAACCACTAGGCTAAACCCACGTCGTCACTATACTTTTATATTATAGGTGTAGTATTTAGAGAAAAAAAGTAGGATCAAAAGTAGCGCATATATAGTTTCAGACTTAGAGCATCCCAGCCGTTGGGCTCCCCACGCCCAAATCCGCGCTATTTAACACCGGATGGATGTAAGTTTTGGCCTGGGGAGCCCATTTTTTCCAGCGGCGAGCCCAGAATGGATGAATTCTTTTGATAAATAACGGCGAAATCGTACAAAACAAGGCGGAATTTGATTAAACAAAAGCGAAATTTAAAGGTATTTAACATACGTAGGCGAGTTCGTACATATATAGGCCGATTTCGTACATATATTTGAATTCGGCCAGATGGAAATATAAAAAATACTACATGTTGTCGTCGTTGCTCGAGGTCCCGGCGTTCGCGCCGCCGGCGGCATCCCCAAGGGAGGGGTGTTTCCGGCCTCGATGTGCACGAGTACAAGGGCGAGCGTGCGGCCCGGCGCACCCCACCAGCGGCGGCGGCCGGCGGCGTTGTTACGCGCTGGAGGAGGGGGAGGGCCGTCGAAGGCTGCGAGTTCCCGTTCGTGCCGGAGACGGAAGAACTCGTTCCACGCGTCATAGTTGTCGGTGTGGTACCGCTCCTCCGCGCGCTGCTCGTCGGTGAGGGTGACCAGCACAACGTCGATAGCGGCATCGAGCTCGTCGCGTTCCACCGGAAGCGGCGGGATCGGGACCCCCCCCCCGCGCTCAGGCGCCATCCTCCGGGCACGCGGAAGTCCGGCGGCGCCGGGTAGCTCGCCATGTGCAGAAGTTCCGCCTCCCACTGGTAGGGAACGGCGGCCGAAACCGTTGTTCGCCGCCTAGTGGCCCGCCATTGCTCGCTGGTTGAGGTCGACTGGGGAGAGAAGATAGGGCTGGGGAGAGGAGGGAGACGACGGTGGTGAATGCGGTGAGACGCGGTAGGTTCGGCGATAAATAGAGAGAGCTGCGCGTGAATCGGAGGCGACGCGTCCGGCGAAGTCTGACCGGCGGCAGGCTTTTGAAGCGCGCGCAAGACGATTGTCCTCTCTCGCCGACAAGTTGGGGCCACAAGCCGCGCGGGAAGTTTTCGCTACGTTTCCCGCGCTTTAGTTTCGTCCGGAGTCCCCGAGCGCTCCCCGGGGGGCCGGGGATGGTCTGGGCTCGCCGGACGGATGAAAGCCCAAATCCGGGCGAAAACGAGAAACCGGGGACGCGGTTGAGCCGCTTTCGTCCATCCGAATGAAAAAATGGCGTCCTGGAAGACTCGTCGGAAAGACGGCTGGAGATGCTCTTAGGTGGAAGCATAGTCAAGCTCATAATTCTTACAGTATTGCGGTTGGGTGGAGGAGTAGCAAGCGCTATGTGTGTTTGACTTGATATGTATACTACATGTGCACAGAATAATCCAGGTCATCAACTTATGTATTTTGTTCGACTTAGATGCAGATCTATGCATAAGTTCCATGAGCATGGCGATTCTGAAGCAGGCAGAGCATACTCGAAAGCAAAGAAAAGGACATGTATGAGGGATATTCATTTCGGCCCATGGGTACATTTGAACCCACTATGTAAAATCACATTTTGAAATATCAAAAAAATCTGAAATAAAATTGCGCATGTATATCTAGACATTCTATGTTCGCACACAAGTTTTCGGGAAAAAAGAACATTTTTTTTTTGTCCAGTGTAAAAAAAAGACAAATTTTAATGTTCAAAACATGACTATTCACATGACATTTTTTATCTTTTTATGTAGACCACATAAAATGTTCATTTCTCCTAAAAACTTGTGTGCGAATATGAATATCTATATGTACACGCAAAATTTTATCTTGGAATTTTTTGACATTTGTAAACTTTATTTTCCTTCATTTTATATAATAGGTTCATATGCACCTATGTGTCAAATCACCACCTCCCATGTATGAAGCATACTCCCTCCATATTGTTTTATCACGGTTTATAACACACTTGAGAAATCATGGCAAGTCAATCCTCTATCTGAGAAGCATACTCCTCATGGTATTACCCATTCGAGAAAAAACTTAACCATTAATTTGGTCAAGAAAATATGAGATATATGCCAAGAAAATTATATCATTGGTTTTCTATTCAAAATAAGTTTCCAATGGTATAAATTTTTATGGTATGTATCTTATATTTTATTGTCCAAATTAATGGTTAAATTTTTCACGAAGTACGTAATACCCTAATAAATTTATATGGAGGGACTACTAATTTTTAAATATTATAGGTGTAGTATTTGGATAAAAAAAGTAGAATCAAAAGTAACACATATATAGTTTCGCACATTTCCGTGGAAGAGTATTCTAGCTCATCATTCTTACGCGTAGTATTTTACTTGGGTGGAGGAATTGTCAAGCTCATCATTCATGTGTGTTTGACTTAATGTGTATACTACATGTTCATAGAATAATCGAATAATCAAAGTCATCAACTTACGTATTTCGTTCAAGGATTCAGATGCAAATTCATGAATAAGTTATATGTTCTATTAAAATTTTGGGACCTGCGGCGCAGAATACGGATCCAAGAGAGCAACCTTAGCAGCCGGCTTATAAGAACATGAAAAGTCATCTCTCTATTAATACTAAGTAAAATAAGCTCTACGGTGTCTTTAGGTATAATTGATGTGGGTATCACTGGTTGACCACTTGCATTCATCGAGAAAGGGGACAACCTTAGCAGCCATCTTATAAGTATATGCAAAGTCAATCTTACAATAATTTTGTGTTAATAATAAATACTAGGATATCTACTCCTTCCGATTATTACTACTATTTCTTGTTAATATAGATATATCTAGATATATTTTAGTTCTAGATACATTCATATTACTGACAATTTTTTTTTGAACACAGAGAAGGGTCTAGAAGACCCCAGATAAACATCCATTAAACGTGGTAGGTACATGATTTTACAGAGAGCCCCTTATACATCACTCGCACGAAGAACCTATAATTTGAAAAAAGGGGCTCGCACTTTACAAAAAACACCCTAAAAAGATGATCTAGAAAGCAATCAGAGACAAGGGTGTCTCCGCCACCATCCACCGGCGTCCTCCAGGCGTCACCGCCTAGGAACGAGAGCAAGAAGCTCGAAGGCTCCCTACCGGCACAAATCTCCAGCAGACAGCCGTCGTCAAGCCACCGGGGACGAAACCACTTGGTCGCCAGACGCCGTCGAGCCTCCGCCACAGAAGAGAGAGAGGCCTCCACGAAGGAGGTTGAGTTCGGGCCGCCATATCGGCCAGAGATCACAGCGCCAATCATGGACGCTATGTGTCCCGCTCGGAGGATCAACGATCCATAGCACCTTGCAGGCAAGGACTGCGGCAGATCCATCTAGGCAACCGCTGAGCCGCCGGAGTCCTCACCACCACCATGGCAGAGTAGGACAGACGGCATCAAGGGGCTACACGAGATGGAGCAGCAACATCAAGAGAGACTGGCTTCCACTCCTAGATCCAAAGTCGGCCCACTCTCCTCCAGCACCTCCTCGCCACCACGGCCGGCCAGGGAGGAAGAAAGAAGGAACCAGGCTGCAGATGGACTTCGCTCTCCCTCGCCACCATGGCCGGCCAAGAGGTCGCCAGTCTTGCAGCAAAAACTAGGAAGAAGAGAACCATCAGCCACCACTTTATTGATGAAGACGGTGGTGTTGCTTCCCCCGCCAAGCTCCGACCAGGGGAGCATCAGCACGAGCAGCAACAGCCCTAAGAACGCCATGGAGCTGGGGCCGAGATCGAGAGCATCCACCTTCCCTACGGGCAGACCGCCCAACACGCCGGCAGAGGCCGGAAAATCACTAGAAACCTACAGATCTAAACCTAGACTACTCTGGCGCCCAACCTA
>NC_061514.1:324916357-325012717 GCF_022539505.1 Lolium rigidum | reverse complement strand
CAAAATTCAGATTTTTTTTGGAAGTTGAAATTTTCTAATAACTGTCAAAGGTTATTGCTCGAATTTATGTATTAGGTTGTTGGTTGCAGTAATTATTTATTCAGCCTCAAGATGCTCCCAGAGGATACGGAGAGGGTCGGCTGCCAATTCACCGTCCGCAGAAAAACTATGAGTTGTTGCGTCCTGACCAATTAACCAGCAGATCATCGCTATCGCAAAAATTAAGGCACATGACGGGCTCGTTGACTTCTACGGCTAATTGCTAAACTATCACTGTTGACTGATTATGCCGTCCAGCAAGGAAGAGAAACGAGAGAGTCATTCACAAAACCCACAGGTTCGCCTTATTAATTGGAACAAAGGAAGTACAGTACTGCTATAAACTATCACCGTCACCTAATTAAGCTATCCAACAAGAGACGAGGTGCATTCATAAACCAACCAAGACTGCCATAGCCTATAGGTTCGTGGAAGGCGCAGAGGAGCAGTACGTTACGTTGATGGAGATCACAAAGGTGGACCTCCGTGGGGTGGAGCCAGGCGGACGAGGATGGGACGAAGCCCGGGATGCGGTGACCGCGTCCGTGGTGGCCTACGGCTTCGTCGTAGTCCAGCACGCCGGGCTGGACAGAGACAAGCGGCAGGCGCTGTTCGATCGCGTCATGCCGGAGCTGTTCGCGCTGCCGGCGGAGGCCAAGCGGCTTAACGTGTGCGACGATGTGATCTATGGAGGGTACATCGGGCAGATTCCCGGACTGGCTTACGAGACCATGCGCATCCAGGACATCGCCGATGCCGGCACCATCAGGGACTTCGCCAATCTCTTCTGGCCGCAGGGCAACCCCGCCTTCTGGTGAGAATATATAGCTTATAATTCTGGTGAGAGATCGAGACTAGCTTATAGTAATGATTATGTGTTGACATGGATCCCAACGTTCGTTGCTGCCCAGTGAAATAGCTGCCGAATTTGCCAAGAATACTATCAAGCTGGACCAGACAGTGACGGAGATGGTCTTGGAGGGCCTTGGCGTACGGGACAGGCACGCCATAGACTCGCACCGTGAGCACCTTCGCTATTCCTTCCGGATGTCCTACTACAGTAGTTCACCGGAGGACGACGCGGCGAGAGTGTCCCTCACACCGCACCGCGACTACGTCATGACGAACGTGATCCAGCAGCACGAAGTCGAAGGGCTGGAGGTGCAGCTAAGCGACGGCAGCTGGTTCGCCGTGCCTCCCGAGCCGGACACCTACATCTTCGTCGCCGGCGAATTATTTAACGTAACACCAATTTTGTGTTCCACGCACGCATGCATTCACCCCTCCGCCTCCGTGTGCTCAAATGTGCTAATCGTTGTGAGCGTCGCGCGCCCAATTCATTCCCTGCATGCAGGTGGTGACCAACGGACGGGTGAAGGCCTGCCTCCACCGCGTAAGGACGCCGAGCAACCGCGAGCGCTACTCCGCGCTGCTCGGCACCATGCCTGCCAAGGGGAGCACGGTGCGAGCGATAGACGAGCTCGTCGACGAAGATCATCCTCTGGTGTACAATCCCTGCGACCCATACGAGTACTGCAACTACCGGTACTCGCCGGAAGGGCTCAAATTCAGAGACGCGCTCAAGGCTTTCTGCGGGGTGGGTAAAGATGAACCTCTCAGCGCATGATCGCTGACCGGATGGTTAACTGCCTGCTAACCCCAAAACATGTAAGCCAGGTTTTTATACTAGCTTTCCAGAGATGAACTTTGCAATTGTTTTTCGAGGAAATTTTGACTATATATTCCTAGTGATCTTTTACATTATTTTTGAAATCTTTCTTGAAATATGACATGATACTTCTAAAGATTCAGGCACCGGAAAGTAAGATTTCAGTTGAATGAATCTTGATTTCATAATTTCTTAGCAACTTACATGAACGAAAATAGCTAGTGGAAAATGAGCGTAGCTATTTATTCAAAACTTGAAAAATGTCACTTAAAGGTTTTTTAAAATTTTAAGTTTTTTGCTACGAGAATTCTACCTCCATCCCAAGGGTCAAGGCTTGTATTTTTTTTGTCATTAAGAACTTAGATATTATATTTCATGATAGAATTATCATATTTTATTATGAGAATTCTATTAGGAAAATACGAAAAGTTTATTACTACCTCCATCCCAAGGCTTAAGGCTTTTTTTGAAAAGTCAAATCAAGGTAAAGTTTGACCAAATTATTAGAAGAATCTATCAATAAATACGATATTTTGTATACCATACGAAAATATATTTTATTATCTATCTAATGATATTGATTTTGTATTTTGCATGTTAATGGTTTCTGATAAAAACTTGGTCAAAATTGGCATAGTTTGACTTTATAAAAAAATTAAACCTTGGGATGGGGGTAGTAATAAAGAATACTTAGGACACATGAAAGGAAGATCATGAAAGGAATGGGGTATGGAGAATATACAAAGCCCATGAAAGGAAGATAAGCGTCTCAAATAAATTGCATAATGGAAAGTATCCCCAAAAGACCTAGCGAGAAAGTAGGAATCTTGTTATAGAGAAAAAAGTAACACTCATTTCATTTTTCTGACAAATCACGTAATTCCCCAATTTCACGATCTAATAATGTTATCAAATGAATCGTAATCACTATGGAAATGATTGAGAAGGAGATGTGATTTAATACATGTTCTAAAGTTACAAATAGCATAACGGGAAGGCTCATTACAAAATTGTAAATTTCGAATTGAATCCATTTTCTAATCTATTGTATTCTTTTTCAGATTTGCACTATTTAAAGAAATACAAATTCCAATTTTGTTTTTGTGTGGGCCATATATGGTCGCATTTTCGCTTGAGAATTAGCACGAGTCAATATCAAGATAATATGTACATGGAAAATTTTATTTCAATTTTTCCGAAGCTTTTAAACAGAATTATTTGACTTTTTAGAATGGGTGCGTCTACAATATGTCCACCAAATCTGTGTGGATGAACGTAACCTCTATTTTAATGGGCTATTGGCAGATCATCCGAAATGTACTATAGGTTCTTTAGAGAAACATTTTCTCTTGTTAAAAAAAGAAAACACCAGTCTCAAGGAGAGCATGATCCAATGGGTAGACACTTGGTAATTTCATAATTCGGTATCCCATTCTCTCGTAAATATCCACCTTCTATAAATGAAGGATGGCACGATAGGGGCCTTCCCTGGTATTTAAGTGAGCCTATCTCTTGGTTAGAGAAGTGGATGATGTACAACCGATCCACCCAAGTTTAAGTTTTCACGGACGAGGGTTTGGATACTAACGAAAGATAAACCAATAAAGGAGACTTGTACATGAAGTCGGGCCTTAATAAAATACTATTCTTTGCAAGAAAAGAGAGAAAGTAATCAAAAAGTGGGGGATCGCTAAGAACCCCTCTTCCGTAAGATCACTAATCTAGAATCATTCTTACAAAGAAAAGGAAATTTCCCACTCAACAAATAGCAGAGCTGTTGTCGTGAACATAATTCTTCTCACCCTTGGGAAGTCTACATTCCTTTCAAAAACAAATTTACACGAACCTAAAATTAGAAGCTTTCAACCCCGAAAGTTCCATCAAACAAGAGCATAAAGGGAGTCGCATACCTCCTCTTACAATGCATATGCATCTTGCTGGTGGATGGGTGGTGGTTCAGATGTAAACACAATACTGCTGTGATGGAAGTGGTGGTGTTGGCAAAAATGGAAGGCCATAGATGTACCTCAATCATGAGATCATCTTCCAATAAAATGTATGAGATAAACTTATCGTAAGGTTGACTATGCATATACTCATTAGATGAGTGCTTTGGTTGCTCCTTTTCCCTAAATAGATTCCCTAAAGTATAGTTAAAAATCATCTACAGTGCAGGGACTGATTAATGCGACCAATTACTTGCATGCCAAACTGGTGTAGAGATACTTGTAAGTGCAGTAGAAGGTGTTGAGTAATATTGTTTCAGAGATAATTGTGTGAGTAAGTAACAATACAAATTAGTATAAGTTCAGAACATGGACCATTATTCAGAGGGTGAAGAGGAGAAGCCACATAGTGCACCTAAAAAGACAAAAGTGTTCTGGGGGAGGAGGAATGTTTTATTATCCATACAATTCCATAATCATTACAAGAAGACTTATGCTATATTGTCGTATGTGGGTGGAGCCAATGCTACATACACATATACTTATACCAAATTATACCCCTCATAATTATATATGTTGCCATATACATGCACGATAAGGGAAATATTAAGAAAAACTCGCAACCACAAGATTATGTTCAGAGGTCCTTACAATTCCCATGTTACAAATAGAAGATTTTGGAAACTATTTGTAGTCACTCCCTTCCCACCCCAGTTCTTTACATCATGGTGTAGTTCTCTAAGAACATAAAAGGTGAAATATCATGGAGTTCTACCATTAGATATTTACAACTTTATATTAAAACATAACAACAATCTTATTGCATAATCATATATAAATAATGACTAGGGTTTTCCAATGTCCTTGGTGACTTATAGAACTACTCACAACAAGAAAGCATCGATAATCACATGTGTACAATAATTACCCATGTGCAAACTAGGAAATGAGATTAATTAGTAATCTTGACACATATGGTGGATGTACAGTATCACCTATGCACGAATCTTTATGGACTTGGATTTGGGTTTCTATTTTCTCTTATTCTAAGTCGGGTTCAACTAGAAACTTTTACATTAAATATTTTGGTACGAAACTTCGTAGTACCATAATGGCCAAGTGGCACAATGCACAATGAGACACATCAAAACCCATATATACCAATCATTTTATTTATTTCTGGGTACATTATCCAAGTCTCTTTCAGTCCACACACTTAAATATATTGTTATGATTGCAGTGATACAAATTTAACATCTTGCATCCACGCTCATACAAGCAACCCAATATAATTCACAAATTAGGTGCTAACTAGATGACACCTCTTGTAACTAACCATCACTTTCCCTCTAGGACCAGGAATAAATTTTTCCCATTCATCTTCCGGAAATGGAGAAATCAATTTGAGCTCAAAGTTCCTTAGTAAATAGCTCCATATCACTTTGATTTGCATGTAAGCAAAATGCTCTCCCAAGCAAGCATGTCTCCCTCCACTAAAGGATGTGTAAGAGAACTTGCCACCAACTTTATCCTCCTCTCTCCCCTCACTAAACTGATAAGGATCATATATATGTGGATCTTTATAAATGTATGACAGGTTGTTGCTAACTACCGTAGAGCTTGCTAGGGTATGCCCTTCAGGAATCTCATAGGTGGTGCCTTCTCTAGTTTGCACACAAAAGCTCTTTTTTGCATGGCGTATTAGTAGTGATGATGTGGCGTGCATTCTTAATGCCTCTTTGATGCAGAAATGTAAGGTACCCATCTCCGATAAGATCTTGTAATCTATGTGCTCTCCGTATTTTCCCATGACTTTCTTTTGTTCTTCAATTGCAGCAACAAAGTACTTTTCATGGCTGAGTAAACATGCTCCCGTCCAAGTGGCAGTGTTTGAGCTCGAGTGGTGCCCACCAAATAGCAAGGCAATGAGTAACCCGGTGATTTCATCATCAGACATGGAGTACTCATCCTTGTATTGCGAGTCTATGAAGTTCTGCAACACATCAACACCAATACGGCCCGAGTTTTTACGCAATCTCACAATGTTACCAAACATTTGTCCTAATTTAGCGCGTGCTTTGTCCCGCTTCTGGTGTGATGGGATTGGAAGATACGGGAAAAAGAAGCTGAATAAGTGCAAGCCATTGTGATCGATATCATGCAGGAGAGTGGAGACTTCAACCAACATCTCCCCCCGGATATCCACTCCAAGCAAGCACCTACCAGCGATCAACATGAGCATGTTCCCAATCTCTTGCTTTAGATCAATTGTGCCTTCCTCACCCCAGTTTGAAAAGTAATCCTGAAAATGTATTTGAACACATCGTGAGATACTAGCTTGATCATATTTAGGAAACAAGTTTTAAAGCTTCAAATCTTCAAATTTAAATATTTTGGAACATAGTGTCATATACAGAGGAAGGAAAAAAATAAAGATGGTCACGTGATCCATAAGGGAAAAAACATCTCCATCTCTAATTGCTAAGCTGATGCTAAAGTCGCGAGTAAGACAATAGACAACAAGATCCAAAAGCAAAAGGTCAAGTTTGAACTTGCTCCATATGTGGCCAAAATGCTCCCGGCAACAATAGACATTAAGATCTGTATATGTGGACAGTTGCCATTATCTCAAAATGAATTTATCAATCTCGGAAAAAAGTTTGTCTTCTATCAAATCAACTCCTGAGTCGACCATATCTTAGTTTGTATCCAAGTTTCATTATTCTAATATTTGAAAAGCTCAAACTCCAAACCATTTCATACTAATTTCATTTGGTGAAACCAGTATTTAAAGTATATTTGCAATACACAATAATGGTAGAAGTAAGAGTAAACATAATAAAAATAAGCTTTACCTGCACTTCATGAACCAAAGAGTCAACGTGGTTTTTCAACTTCATCGGTTGTATTGCATCGGTGCAAAACCGGATCTGCTTGCTTCTCGTGGCCAAATCCACGTCATACAAAACCCCTTTGCCGAAAATGGGCACAGTAAATTCATACAAATTGTCTATACTGATCTCGGATTCTGGCGCTTGATAAAAATGAGCCGTGACCTCTGGCCCTACTAGAAATGTAACTTTCTTCACCCCAAAAAAGCTTAACGTGAACACGCTGCCTAACTTTGTATGCATGTCTTGGATCACTACTTGCTGACCTTTCGTAAGAAGTGTAGGCAAAGATGACATCATATAAACCCAACTCACAACAGGTGGAACAGGTCTTTGTTTCTGCACTGGACCAACTATTCTTCTTACAACTAGCTTTATGACAATCATAGTGAGTAACAACGCTATTGTAGTCAAACATGGCGTTACAGCCATTTCGGTGTACATCAAGCTTACTCGTGGAGGTAACCAGCCTAGCAAAGTTCATATATGTTAATTAGTGCATATGAAGTACCACATAAAAATACTAGCTTTACAGTACATATGCAAACTCATATAATATATAGTTGTGTACATAATTCTTGTTGAAATTCTGCCAATACCTTTTCCATCATAGAAATGCAAGTAAATTCTTTTTTCACCCTGTAATTGTGAGAGATTATACCATTTTTTAAAACTGTCGCCACATTTGATCTAGTTGTGGCATAATCAATAAATTTACCATATTTATTGTTTTCCTCATATTGAAAAGCTGGATGCATTCGTTAGAACACGACAACGCAGCTAACTAGGTAGACAACATGGGTGCATACAATAAGGTATTACTAAATTATGTCAATTTTCATCAAATTATGTAAAATCGTTTCAGTTTTTCTGTAAAGGTGTGGCTAGCTACACCGCACAGTTCCTATGCCGCATTAGATATATCTTGAGAAAAATACTGCAATGACTTTTCTGCCTAGTCGGCCACCATGTCATCATAACAAGCCGGTACACATTATCAGTCTAAGGAAACAACAAATAGGGACATACTGTGATACCATATATTTTCTAGATAAAATGCAACAAATGCTCGACTTTAACTTAATAAAGCCACAGAGTTCACAATGATACCATTACAGGCTACCGGCCTATAGCTTAGCCAAATGGTTCATGGTGCCATAGCAGCTCTACTCAAGCGACACGATAAATAAGGGGCCGGTCTCTCCCCCGAGACAACCCGAGGCAACAAACAAGCTGACACTAGAACTAAGTTGTATAAGATTTGTAAAAATTAATAAACGTTGATACAATAAGGCAAAATTAAAAAGAGGAAATCTCTAGAAATATAAGGAGAGAGAGAGACAAAGAGACACACACCGTACTCTTCTGTCCTGATTGAACCTGCAAGCCTGCGATTGTTTGCTATGAAGCGAAGATAGATCAAGAGATTAGTGAGAAGGAGAGCACGTATGACTTTTCATCTTTGTAGAAGGATGGCAATAATTAGCGAAGGAATCAGGTGTTTTATAGGCGGAGTACCCCGGAGTAGTTGGAAGCTAGTATAATCATACTTATTTTAGCTACAGTACAAAACTGTTTTTTATAGTACAGTACAAAACTGTTGGCGATGGGATCATACAGCTCATCTAGTTTAAGTCAACAGAGAGAATTGTAAACGAATAATAATAAATGTAAAGGGCAATCATGGCAGGCTCACATTAAAACAAATGGCCCGTTCAAAGTTCGGAGCATCTGGAAAACGAGAGAACAGTAATATAAGAACATTTCCCGTGGGAGTGACGGCTACTGAGGATGCTCTGCACCGAAAATAGTTAGTTTGACTTTCGAGGCTTGGGTTGAGGTTTCGTTTAATGCAAATGCAATCGCCGGGGAAGGTTCCTGCGCGCCCTGGCAATCAAAAGAGAGCACATAGTACTACATATAGAGATGATTAAATCAAAACAGAGATGCAGGTTTGTCAAGCAGTTGTCAGGTTCCCAAGTCGAAATTCAGATGTTGATTCATCGAACCGCCGTAGCAAGATTGGATCTCGCAAATCTGGGGAAGTGAAAGTGGAACGAAAGCTCCTACTCCACTGCCGAGACATGACATACAAGACTTAGATGTACGTTTTGTGATAGGATTGTTAATGTGAGCTTCATGATATTTACAAAGGTGGCTCACATTGTTATCTATAATAACTAAATAGGCACTACTAGAAACCACGGCTTATATTTGGAGCTGTCCGGAGCTTTAGCATCGATTCGGCTACGAATCCAGACTAAAGGGTGCATTAACACTAGTTTTGTTTTCTTTCCTATGCACAGGAGGTGCTCGATGAAATGCCCGGAAGAATGATGTCACTTGATTTCACACAAAACAAAAATAATATGAGGTGCACAAGCAACACTTAAGATTTCTCCTCTTTCTTTCCTCCTCGATCGAGGTTAGCAAATTTATCCTTTCATTTGTACCGTGGTCATTTCACTATTCATGATGTTCTATAATGGTTTTTGATAAACTTAATTATATGATGCAGATGAACCGGCGGCAATGGATCTACGGTGACCGACGCACTTCCGAGTACGTTGCAGGCCTGGATAATTTTATCCATGTGGCTAAGGCAAACAAAGTGAATGGTTTTATGTGTTGTCCATGTGTTAACTGTCAGAACTTAAAGGATTACCCTTCCTCGAAAATCATTCACTCCCACCCGCTTCGAAAAGGTTTCATGCCCATCTATAATGATTGGACCAAGCATGAAAGATACTGAAGAAGAAGATGATGATGATACGTACCCTGAATACGGTGATACTGCAACGGGCGAAGCTGAACATGAAGAGGTAGGGGAAGCTGAAGATGAAGAGGCATCAGATGAGCCAGCTAATGATCTTCGTTGAGCCATCGCTGATGCACACAGAAGAAAGTGCAAATGAGAGAAGCAGAAGTTAAAGGACATGTTAGAGGATCACAAAAGAAGTTGTACCAAAATTGAAAAGATGTCAAGACAAAGCTCGCTACCACACTGAAGTTGCTGCAATGGAAGACAGAGACCGATTTATCTGACAAGGGATTTGAGAAGTTACTAAAAATAAATAATGAAGAAGAAGCTTCTAAAGAATAATAAATTGCCTGACAGTACGTACGAAGCAAAGAAGGTTCTCTACCCTCTAGGATTAGATGTGCAGAAGATACATGCATGCACTAATGACTGCATCCTCTACCGCGGTGAGGAGTACGAAAATTTAGAAGCATCCCCAGTATGCACTGCACTGCGGTATAAGATCAGATGAGATGACCCTGGTGATGTTGAGGGAGAGCCCCCTAGGAATAGGGTTTCTGCCAATGTTATATGGCATATCTGGCATGTACGCAATGAGATAGTCCATGGAAAAATGCCACCTACATTCGATGTATCTAGACGTTTTCTTGTTAGTTATTGGGAGTCTTTGGTGCAAATCAAATATCACCCGGATAAAGAAATTGCCAAGGGCAAATTCATTCTAGACAGAGATGAAGCAAGAATAATCCATGAGATGACTGAACATAGGAATACTCCCACCAAGAAATGGACAACACTCCCCATCGGATGGTGTAAACTGAATATAGATGGCTCATTCTCGAATGGAAATGCAGGGGTTGGTATGATAGGCCGTGATCATGATGGAGCTATTATATTCTCCTCATGCCGCCAGCTGCTAAACTGTAGGGATGCCCTAGGCGCTGAAGTTTCTGCAGTCCGGGAAGGATTGGCGCTTTCCTTGCACTGGTGCAATTATCCCCTGATAATTGAGACGAATTGTTTGGAACTGGTGTCGATGCTAAAAAAAATAAAGATATCGATCGCTCTGTCTACAGCTCTACCATTGAAGAGATAAAAACCTTGCTGAAGGTTCGTCAAACTTGTGTTACTCATGTGTTAAGGTGTCAGAATAATAGTAGCCACTTCTTGGATAATTATGCTAGAACCCAAGCCTCTATGACATTATGGCCATCCTCTGGTCCACAGGGTTTAATGAGCATATGTCATACTGATTGTAATCTCTGATATCTTTGAGTAATACAAGTTCTTTCGGAAAAAAAATACCACGACTGAAACGTCTGTTTAGAAACAAAGAGCATGTCAGGTTGTTGGGATGACACAGAAACGGCCGTAAGAAATACGCGATATTGAGGCACCCCGTTGATGGGTCGCATTGGAGAAAAATCGAGAGAGACTACCGGACTTTGCACGTGACACGAGGAACTTAAGATTTGGCCTAAGTACATATGGTATGAATCCTTTTGGAGAGCATAGCTGCAATCATAGCACCTGATATGTAACTCTATGTATCTATAACCTTCCTTATTGGTTGTGCATGAATCATAAATTTATGGTAAACACTCCAAATCAGAGTCTGATGGCAAGGAAATCGTCGGACCACTCCAACATCGTTAATTTTCTTTCCATCCAACGGCTGGCTCTTCTTCGAAAGAAAAAGAAAGAAACCCCTTAACCCCGCAAGTTGACCACCCAAATCCCCAAATTTCCGGCCATTTATGCCTCCACCAAAATGGGAAATTGATCTGCTGCTCAGCGCCTTCTCTCCGCCGCGATTCTGGCATACCACGGCGCCTTGCCTCTCGCCGCCTCACCACACCCTCACATCCAGCCATAGATCCGCGCCTCCACCTGGATCGATGCCGGCGCCGGCGGGCATGTCGTTCCGCCGTGGGGAATCATGGCGGAGCCTCGCTGGCCGCCGTCGGCCGATGCAAAAGTTGGAGGCGGCCTTGCCGGGACAACCAAGGTACACTCCAGCGAATCAGAAACTCACACAACCACTACACCCGTATAATTCATAATTCATGTTCATTGACATACTTTGTTGTATCTAGTATATCTTGAACGAAGGAATCTGCTACTGTAAATGATCTGTTTAGGCTGCATGTGTTTCCCTATTCTTGTTATGTAAGCCCACATGCTCTCCAATTAGAAAAATGAAACTGGTTACCGATGTATAGTTTTCTCCACTCATTTCTTTCCGAGAAGCATGCAAGTATGTGAGTTTGCATTGTTAACTCCTTCTTTCTCAAATTCGTATGCTTCTATAGGGTACTAATTACGCTAACGTTGATGCTTCCAATTGTACATGCTTCTTGCATATTATTCAGTGTTTCTACATTAGAGGTTGTTTGCATATATAGAACCATGCTTCATGATTTTGCACTTTATGCCAGTACCATTATCTTTTAAACACGTCCTCTTTGCTTCCAACGGTTTTTAGACTACCACCATGACACAAGCCATCCATTATTGTATATATACTTGTTAGTAGCTTTGTATTTTGAACACTACCACCACGCTTCTTAAATTTTTCATCTATATTTCTTATGACTCAAGTTAACATTTAACAAAATTTCTCTACTTCCTGATTTAGTTAGTGTATTTGCGCCCATGATAGAACTATTTTTGGTTGAAACATGACCTCATGCCTCCTACATTCATGATGATATATGATGCATAGAGTTAGTGTCCATTTATTGTGTGAGTTCTTATTTTGTCATCCGTACTTCTTCTATGGCACTGTCCTAATTACTGCTTCACCACTACTCTTTAGATTTTTGATGAAACGCCATCTTTTTCCACACACAGTCAGCAACATGTGTAGCTTATGTGCTTGCAACTTTCTGTTGGTTACCTTGGAGCCTTATCCTCTCCCCGTCCACAGTAGAGAGAGGGCGACTTTTGGGCGATCCCGGGCGTTCCACCTCGCCGCCGGCAGATCGGCGGGTTCCTCACCCTCCGGCGGCTGCTCTGGCAGCGGGAGGATGGGGAAGCCCCGATCTGCGGCGTGTATATAGCGTAGGTTCGGTTTGGGAGCTAGCCGGCGGCGTTGGGGAGTGGGCGGCGTGGCCGGAGTGGCTTTTTGCGACGGAGGTCTTCCTCTCCGGCGGTGGAGGTCCAAGGAGCTCTGCTGCTGATCTTCCGTCTTCCGCGTGCTCGGGGCTCGACGGAGCTGCTGGGTGCGACAATCCCTCGCCGGAGTCCGCGGGACGGCGGATCCGGGGTCTCGAAGATCTGAATCGAGCTGGTGATGCGGTGCAGGGCGTTGGCTTCGGCGGCGCTGGATGGAGGCCCTCCGGGGCCAAGCTTCGTCGACTTCCCGTCCGCAGAGGGGCTGCTCCAAATCCAAGGCATGTGTGGAGCAGCAGCGGCGGCGCGCCGGCGGTACGTCTTCGTCATCGTCTTCGTCAACGGGGTGCTGAGGAGCTTCGATGTAAGAACTAGGTCACACTCTCCTTCGTGGATTTGAAGCAGGTTGGAGGCTACTTCCACTAGTCTAGGTCACCATCAACGACGACATGAATTGGGGGAAGTAGGTAATTGCATCTGCTCATATATTTTCCAATTTTGAAGTTTAAATTTGTGTAATCCGTTTATAATTCATCTCATGAACATGCCCTACATCATTGTCAACTAGGCCTTCAAGTTGTAGCATCTCTATGTCCATGCCACTCCAATTGCCGCACATAGTCGAGCAGCGGAAGAAAGCACAATCACCATCTAAATGAAGCACCGTCACAATCGGAAGGAAGCATGGAAGACCAGTGGCGTGTGACGAAGCATGACCACCATCTGAATGAAACATGATCACCATCGAAAAGGAGCATGGCGAAATCAGCCGGTGGAGCGGGATGAAGCATGACCACCATCTGAATGAAGCACAGCCACGATTAAAAGGAAGCATGGAAATCATCGTGTGTTGCCATCTGCATCTTCCTAGACGGCGTAGAGTCTAGTCCCATACGACACATTTTTTGCTTTGTGGAAGCAAACCTAAAGCAAGTAGCATATAATGAACAATAACAATTATCGCTCGTGTTCTAAAAGTTGTGCTTCGTCCAGAAGCATTTGTAAAGAAAGTAGCTCAAGTGATGCAGACATTTTGTTATCACATGTCTTGTAAAAACTGTTATATAATACTGAAATTATTTTTCCTTGGAGCAATTTTCCATTTGATGGTAGCAAATATTTATTTCTTTCGAAGCAACACCTTTTGAAGCAGGTCTAATAAATAATTTCAGTACCGATGGAAAGAAATTCTTTGTTGGAAGCAGTAGTCTGATCAACGGAAGCAACACCACGCTACTTTGGAAACATTAAAAAATATTTTTGCATACATCACAAAAATATCGTTTGGGTTATCTAAATAAAAATAATCAAGATTTTCTCCCTAACAATACCGAAATTAGTTTCCTAAAATAACAAATATTATTAAATCGGGGTAGTTAATTACATGACCCACTTAATTAGCACCAGTTATCCAAAAAGATGCTTAGAATATCTACTCAAAAAGTCCCACGTATCCATCAGAAGGCTAAACAGATCGTACGTCTGTAGAGGAGTCCGATGGGAAGCTAGGATCGGGAGCCGATTCCTAGCGCTGCCCTAAATTTATTATGATGTCAGTGCTCATACAATGCCCGAAGCAACCCGGTAACGATATTGATGTGTACCTAAGACCATTAAATGAAGAAATCTTACAGTTATGGGCCAAACCAGGTGTACGTGCGTGGGATAAGCACAAACATAAACTATTTGACCTACGAGCGCTGCTTTCGTGACCATCAATGATTAACCGGCACTTATTAACCTTTCAGGATAGACAAACAAAGGATACATTAAGTCTCTAGCTCAGCTCATTCATTGCATGCATAATTATACTTATTATATTACGCAGAAATAAGATTCTCAAATGCTACAAAGGACAAATCTATAACATTGGGTTCATTGACCCATATACTGTGAATGAGTATAGTCTCCAACACCATGCCATAACTTGGTATGGGCGTTAACAAAAACAAGAAGCCAAAAGGGAAGTACTATTTTCTTACAACTTCAAGTGAGTGTTACTGTCTTGCACATATTAAAACTATTTCGCTTACTCGATGTTAAGTGTAATTGATGAGTTATGCGTGTGCGCAGATTTTACTTTATTCTATTAATCATTCAACCTGACCGATGACTAGTAGAAGTCATGGACTCGAAACGTAAATCCCTTGAGACATGGGGGCCATGGTTGGTATGCTCCAGAGGTAATTTTAATCATTGTGATACTATATCGGCAACTTTCGTTCATTACTTGATATCAAGTAATTCATAATTATTTTATTCATTTTCTTTGCCGGATAGAGCTTGGTAACGGTTCACGAAGAAGGCTGCGGGTGAGTGGAAAAGGAGCTTCAATTTAAACAACTACGATAAGTACTACTAGCTAGGTCCGTGCATCTCTTTGATTCTAGTTTCAATACTATTACCATCCTTAATTATTATTTTGATTGAACTATGTTCTCGTAAAGTGTTTGACATAAAAAGAAGTAAATTATTTATGTGGATTCTACGTTTGTGAGTTCATTCACCAGACAATCTGCAAGACGGGCAGAATTTTAGAACAACTTCAAGTACGTAAATTTTATTCACAATTTTATTTTATTACCATCAATGATGTTGGTCACTACTTCACTTTTCACCTACGCTGGTAGGAAAAGGCATACCTGTTGCACATCACTTTGTACTATCCGTGGCGCAGTATCATGCCACTAGTAGTGTCTAACCCGTGGCGTACGGGTTGGTGTGTCACTGCCTCACTGGCATGTGCACAGAACTGTGACACAACCCTTACATACACCACTAATCTTTATTGTTTCATTTTAAAAAGTCCTGAACCACGTAGTGGACCAAAATTAAAATTTAAATTCAAATACTAAAAGAGTGAGAAATTTCTGAATTTTTTATTTAATTCAAAGGTAATTTACATAGGCAATCAAAAAGGACGATGAATCCTAACTAGCTACAGCCGGTGCGCCGCTCATGAAAAAAAGGACAATGGTGACGAAAAAGCCACCAATGTGACACTGATTCGGCACCCTTCGGCGCAAAACCACGGCCCTGCCTCATAGAGCCATGGTCACCACGCTTCCGGGGCCGCCGCCTCGGCTTTTAACCACATTCCGGGGCCTTCACCTCAGTATTAGCCGCCTAGACCATCAAGCCATCCCAAATGGCAGCAGAAAACCCATCGCGCCATGAGGGCTTAGAGTCTCCAAGGCGGCACCTCCAAGAAGGTAATATCGTGTCCGTCGCCGCCAGCTCCAAAAGATCTTAGGTTTTCACCCAGAGAAATAAAGGCCAATCGCATCGGCAGAGCATCGTAGCTCCTAGACAACGCAATCAACAAGGAGAGCGACACCCTACGCCGCCGCCGTTATTGGCATCTAAGTGCGAGGCTTTCGCTTGTAGTGCGATCTCGACTGCCTAGACTAAGGGCCTGAGCTAAGGAGCAGTGAAGGATGCAACATGGCTCCGTTTCCAACAATCGACCCCCTCCCCACGCCAGAGTAGTCACACCACCTCGCACGGTCATGAGCTCACTATGCCGATGGGAGGCTAGAGCTACCTGATGCGCGTAGATGACACGTCCGTTGGGAACCCCAAGAGGAAGGTGTGATGCGCACATCAGCAAGTTTTCCCTCAGTAAGAAACCAAGGTTATCGAACCAGTAGGAGCCAAGAAGCACGTCGAAGGTTGATGGCGGCGGGATGTAGTGCGACGCAACACCGGGGATTCCGGCGCCAACGTGGAACCCGCACAACACAACCAAAGTACTTTGCCCCAACGAAACAGTGAGGTTGTCAATCTCACCGGCTTGTCAGTAACAAAGGATTAGATGTATAGTGTGGATGATGATTGTTTGCAGAAAACGATAGAACAAGTATTGCGATAGATTGTATTCGATGTAAAAGAATGGACCGGGGTCCACAGTTCACTAGAGGTGTCTCTCCCATAAGATAAATAGCATGTTGGGTGAATAAATTACAGTCGGGCAATTGACAAATAGAGAGGGCATAACAATGCACATATATGATATGATGAATATTGTGAGATTTAATTGGGCATTACGACAAAGTACATAGACCGCTATCCAGCATGCATCTATGCCTAAAAAGTCCACCTTCAGGTTATCATCCGAACCCCTTCCGAGTATTAAGTTGCAAAACAACAGACAATTGCATTAAGTATGGTGCGTAATGTAATCAATAACTACATCCTCGGACATAGCATCAATGTTTTATCCCTAGTGGCAACAGACATCCACAACCTTAGAACTTTACGTCACTCTGTCCGCAGTTTAATGGAGGCATGAACCCACTATCGAGCATAAATACTTCCTCTTGGAGTTAAGAGTAAAAACTTGGCCAGAGCCTCTACTAATAACGGAGAGCATGCAAGATCATAAACAACACATAGGTAATAGATTGATAATCAACATAACATAGTATTCTCTATCCATCGGATCCCGACAAACACAACATATAGAATTACGGATAGATGATCTTGATCATGTTAGGCAGCTCACAAGATCCGACAATGAAGCACATGAGGAGAAGACAACCATCTAGCTATCGCTATGGACCCATAGTCCAGGGGTGAACTACTCACTCATCACTCCGGAGGCGACCATGGCGGTGAAGAGTCCTCCGGGAGATGATTCCCCTCTCCGGCGAGGTGCCGGAGGCGATCTCCCGAATCCCCGAGATGGGATTGGCGGCGGCGGCGTCTCTGGAAGGTTTTCCGTATCGTGGCTCTCGGTACTGGGGTTTCGCGACGAAGGCTTTAAGTAGGCGGAAGGGCAACGCGGGGGGCCACACGAGGGCCCCACACACCAGGCCGGCGCGGCCAAGGCCTGGGCCACGCCGCCCTGTTGTGGCGGCGCCTCGTGGCCCCACTTCCTTTCCCCATCGGTCTTCTGGAAGCTTCGTGCAAAAATAGGACCCTGGGCGTTGATTTCGTCCAATTCCGAGAATATTTCCTTTGTAGGATTTACGAAACCAAAAACAGCAGAAAACAACGAATCGGCTCTTCGGCATCTCGTTAATAGGTTAGTGCCGGAAAATGCATAAATACGACATATAATGTGTATAAAACATGTAGATATCATCAATAATGTGGCATGGAACATAAGAAATTATCGATACGTCGGAGACGTATCGGCATCCCCAAGCTTAGTTCTGCTCGTCCCGAGCAGGTAAACGATAACAAAGATAATTTCTGGAGTGACATGCCATCATAACTTTGATCATACTATTGTAAACATATGTAATGAATGCAGCGATCAAAACAATGGTAATGACATGAGTAAACAAATGAATCATAAAGCAAAGACTTTTCATGAATAGTACTTCAAGACAAGCATCAATAAGTCTTGCATAAGAGTTAACTCATAAAGCAATAAATCAAAGTAAAGGTATTGAAGCAACACAAAGGAAGATTAAGTTTCAGCGGTTGCTTTCAACTTATAACATGTATATCTCATGGATATTGTCAATGTAAAGTAATATAACAAGTGCAATATGCAAGTATGTAGGAATCAATGCACAGTTCACACAAGTGTTTGCTTCTTGAGGTGGAGAGAAATAGGTGAACTGACTCAACATTAAAAGTAAAAGAAAGGTCCTTCGCAGAGGAAAGCATCGATTGCTATATTTGTGCTAGAGCTTTTATTTTGAAAAACAAGAAACAATTTTGTCAACGGTAGTAATAAAGCATATGTATCATGTAAATTATATCTTACAAGTTGCAAGCCTCATGCATAGTATACTAATAGTGCCCGCACCTTGTCCTAATTAGCTTGGACTACCGGGATCATCGCAATACACATGTTTTAACCAAGTGTCACAAAGGGGTACCTCTATGCCGCATGTACAAAGGTCTAAGGAGAAAGCTCGCGTTTTGGATTTCTCGCTTTTGATTATTCTCAACTTAGACATCCATACCGGGACAACATATACAACAGATAATGGACTCCTCTTTAATGCATAAGCATGTAGCAACAATTAGTGTTCTCATATGAGATTGAGGATATATGTCCAAAACTGAAACTTCCACCATGATTCATGGCTTTAGTTAGCGGCCCAATGTTCTTTTCTAACAATATGCATGCTCTAACCATTAAAGTGGTAGATCTCCCTTACTTCAGACAAGACGGACATGCATAGCAACTCACATGATATTCAACAAAGAGTAGTTGATGGCGTCCCCAGGAAACATGGTTATCGCACAACAAGCAACTTAATAAGAGATAAAGTGCATAAGTACATATTCAATACCACAATAGTTTTTAAGCTATTTGTCCCATGAGCTATATATTGCAAAGGCAAAGAATGGAAATTTTAAAGGTAGCACTCAAGCAATTTACTTTGGAATGGCGGAGAAATACCATGTAGTAGGTAGGTATGGTGGACACAAATGGCATAGTGGTTGGCTCAAGGATTTTGGATGCATGAGAAGTATTCCCTCTCGATACAAGGTTTAGGCTAGCAAGGTTGTTTGAAACAAACACAAGGATGAACCGGTGCAGACAAAACTCACATAAAAGATATATGGTAAACATTATAAGACTCTACACCGTCTTCCTTGTTGTTCAAACTCAATACTAGAAATTATCTAGACTTTAGAGAGACCAAATATGCAAACCAAATTTAGCAAGCTCTAGGTGTTTCTTCATTAATGGGTGCAAAGTATATGATGCAAGAGCTTAAATATGAGCACAACAATTGCCAAGTATCAAATTATTCAAGACATTTTAGAATTACTACATGTAGCATTTTCCAATTCCAACCATATAACAATTTAACGAAGAAGATTCAACCTTCGCCATGAATACTATGAGTAAAGCCTAAGGACATATTTGTCCATATGCAACAGCGGAGCGTGTCTCTCTCCCACACAATGAATGCTAGGATCCATTTTATTCAAACAAAACAAAAAACAAAAACAAACCGACGCTCCAAGCAAAGTACATAAGATGTGATGGAATAAAAATATAGTTTCGGGGGAGGAACTCTGATAATATTGTCGATGAAGAAGGGGATGCCTTGGGCATCCCCAAGCTTAGACGCTTGAGTCTTCTTAGAATATGCAGGGGTGAACCACCGGGGCATCCCCAAGCTTAGAGCTTTCACTCTCCTTGATCATATTGCATCATTTCCCTCTCTTGATCCTTGAAAACTTCCTCCACACCAAACTCGAAACAACTCATTAGAGGGTTAGTGCACAATAAAAATTAACATGTTCAGAGGTGACATAATCATTCTTAACACTTCTGGACATTGCATAAAGCTACTTGGACATTAATGGAACAAAGAAATTCATCCACCATAGCAAAAGAGGCAATGCGAAATAAAAGGCAGAATCTGTCAAAACAGAACGAGTCCGTAAAGATGGATTTTATCGAGGCACCAGACTTGCTCAAATGAAAATGCCCAAATTGAATGAAAGTTGCGTACATATCTGAGGATCACGCACGTAAATTGGCATATTTTTCTGAGCTACCTACAGAGAGCAGGTCGAAATTCGTGACAAGCAAAGAAATCTGTTTACACGCAGTAATCCAAATCTAGTATGAACCTTACTATCAAAGACTTTACTTGGCACAACAATGCACAAAACTAAGATAAGGAGAGGTTGCTACAGTAGTAAAAAACTTCCAAGGCTCAAATATAAAACAAAAATACTGTAGTAAAACAAGGGTTGTCTCCCATAAGCGCTTTTCTTTAACGCCTTTCAGCTAGACGCAGAAAGTGTATATCAAGTATTATCAAGAGACGAAGTATCAACATCATAACTTGTTCTAATAATAGAATCAAAAGGTAACTTCATTCTCTTTCTAGGGAAGTTTTCCATACCTTTCTTGAGAGGAAATTGATATTTAATATTACCTTCCTTCATATCAATGGTAGCACCAACAGTTCGAAGAAAAGGTCTTCCCAATATAATGGGACAAGATGCATTGCATTCAATATCCAAGACAACAAAATCAACGGGGACAAGGTTATTGTTAACGGTAATGCGAACATTATCAACTCTCCCCAAAGGTTTCTTTATAGCATTATCAACAAATTAACATCCAAATAACAATTTTTCAATGGTGGCAAGTCAAGCATATTATAAATTTTCTTAGGCATAACGGAAATACTTGCACCAAGATCACATAAAGCATTACAATCAAAGTTATTGACCTTCATCTTAATGATGGGCTCCCAACCATCCTCTAGCTTTCTAGGAATAGAAGTTTCAAGTTTTAGTTTCTCTTCTCTAGCTTTTATGAGAGCATTTGTAATATGTTTCGTGAAAGCCAAGTTTATAGCACTAGCATTGGGACTCTTAGCAAGTTTTTGTAAGAACTTTATAACTTCAGAGATGTGGCAATCATCAAAATCCAAACCATTATAATCTAAAGAAATGGGATCATCATCCCCAATGTTGGAAGAAATTTCAGCAATTTTATCACAGGCAGTTTCAGCAGTTTTAGCAGTTTCAGGCAATTTTGCACGCTTTGCACTAGGAATAGTAACATTGCCAACACCAATTATTTTATCATTGATAGTAGGAGGTGCAGCAACATGTGAATCATTAACATTACTAGTGGTGGTAATAGTCCAAACTTTAGCTACATTACTCTCTTTAGCTAGTTTTTCATTTTCTTCTCTTTCCCACCTAGCATGCAATTCGGCCATCAATCTTATATTCTCATTAATTCTAACTTGGATGGCATTTGCTGTAGTAATAATTTTATTTTCAATATCCTCAGGTTTATCAGCCATTTTATTAATTAAAGAAGATTGTGACTGCAGACATGTATGAGATTCGGTTTTCGAGCATTTGCAAGTTTAGTTTGCAACCCATAAATCTCCATATTCAGATTTTCAAGTTGATTTCCTATATTCTTCAACAAGGTAGATTGTTCATTCATAGTTTTAGTAAACAATTTATTTTTCTCATATTGTGATTGCATAAAGCTCTTGGTGGATCTTTCAATTTCTAACATCTTTTCCTCACTAGGTGAAACATATCTACCATAAGAGTTACCATTAGCAGGATATGGTCTAGAATTATTGTAATTGTTATTTTTAACGAAATTCACACCAACATGTTCTTTTTGGGCAACCAATGAAGCTAACGGAACATTATTAGGATCAACATTAGTCCTATCATTCACAAGCATAGACATAATAGCATCAATCTTATCACTCAAGGAAGAGGTTTCTTCAACGAATTTACCTTCTTACCTTGTGGAGCTCTTTCTGTGTGCCATTCAGAGTAATTAATCATCATATTATCAAGGAGCTTTGTTGCTTCACCAAGAGTGATGGACATAAAGGTACCTCCAGCGGCTGAATCCAATAGGTTCCGCGAAGAAAAGTTCAGTCTGCATAAAAGGTTTGGATGATCATCCAAGTAGTCAGTCCATGGGTTGGGCAATTTTTAACCAAAGATTTCATTCTTTCCCAAGCTTGTGCAACATGCTCATTATCTAATTGCTTGAAATTCATTATGCTACTTCTCAAAGATATAATTTTAGCAGGGGGATAATATCTACCAATAATAGCATCCTTGCATTTAGTCCATGAATCAATACTATTCTTAGGCGAGAGATAGCAACCAATCTTTAGCTCTTCCTCTTAATGAGAAAGGAAACAATTTTAATTTTATAATGTCACCATCTACATCTTTATACTTTTGCATTTCACACAATTCAACAAAATTATTGAGATGGGCAGCGGCATCATCGGAACTAACACTGGAAAATTGCTCTCGCATAACAAGATTCGATAGAGCGAGGTTTAATTTCAAAGAATTCTGCTGTAGTAGCAGGTGGAGCAATAGGTGTGCATAAGAAATCATTATTATTTGTGGTTGTGAAGTCACACAACTTAGTATTTTCAGCAGTGGCCATTTTAGCAGTAGTAAATAAAGCAAACTAGATAAAATAAATGCAAGTAACTAATTTTTTGTGTGTTTTTGATATAGAGTGCAAGACAGTAAATAAAGTAAAGCTAGCAACTAATTTTTTTGTGTTTTGATATAATGCAGCAAACAAAGTAGTAAATAAAATAAAGCAAGACAAAAACAAAGTAAATAGATTGGATTGTGGAGACTCCCCTTGCAGCGTGTCTTGATCTCCCCGGCAACGGCGCCAGAAAACGTGCTGCTGGTGTGTAGTTGACGTGGGAGTCAGAAATCTATGTGGTGTAACGTTTCTTCAGGTCCCCAGCAACGGCGCCAGAAAACAGTCTTGATGCGCGTAGATGACACGTCCGTTGGGAACCCCAAGAGGAAGGTGTGATGCGCACAGCAGCAAGTTTTCCTCGTAAGAAACCAAGGTTATCGAACGAGTAGGAGCCAAGAAGCACGTCGAAGGTTGATGGCGGCGGGATGTAGTGCGGCGCAACACCAGCGATTCCGGCGCCAACGTGGAACCTGCACAACACAACCAAAGTACTTTGCCCCAACGAAACAGTGAGGTTGTCAATCTCCCCGGCTTGCTGTAACAAAGGATTAGATGTATAGTGTGGATGATGATTGTTTGCAAAGAACAGTAGAATAAGTATTGCAGTAGATTGTATTCGATGTAAAAGAATGGACCGGGTCCACAGTTCACTAGAGGTGTCTCTCCCATAAGATAAATAGCATGTTGGGTGAACAAATTACAGTCGGGCAATTGACAAATAGAGAGGGCATAACAATGCACATACATGATATGATGAATATTGTGAGATTTAATTGGGCATTACGACAAAGTACATAGACCGCTATCCAAGCATGCATCTATGCCTAAAAAGTCCACCTTCAGAGTTATCATCCGAACCCCTTCCGATATTAAGTTGCAAAACAACAGACAATTGCATTAAGTATGGTGCGTAATGTAATCAATAACTACATCCTCGGACATAGCATCAATGTTTTATCCCTAGTGGCAACAGCACGTCCACAACCTTAGAACTTTCTGTCACTGTCCTAGATTTAATGGAGGCATGAACCCACTATCGAGCATAAATACTTCCTCTTGGAGTTAAGAGTAAAAACTTGGCCAGAGCCTCTACTAATAACGGAGAGCATGCAAGATCATAAACAACACATAGGTAATAGATTGATAATCAACATAACATAGTATTCTCTATCCATCGGATCCCGACAAACACAACATATAGAATTACGGATAGATGATTTTGATCATGTTAGGCAGCTCACAAGATCCGACAATGAAGCACATGAGGAGAAGACAACCATCTAGCTACTGCTATGGACCCATAGTCCAGGGGTGAACTACTCACTCATCACTCCGGAGGCGATCATGGCGGTGAAGAGTCCTCCGGGAGATGATTCCCCTCTCCGGCAGGGTGCCGGAGAGCGATCTCTGAATCCCCCGAGATGGGATTGGCGGCGGCGGCGTCTCCGGAAGGTTTTCCGTTTCGTGGCTCTCGATGCGGGGGTTTCGCGACGAAGGCTTTAAGTAGGCGGAAGGGCAACGCTGGGGGCCACACGAGGGCCCCACACACCAGGCCGGCGCGGCCAAGGCCTGGGCCGCGCCGCCCTGTTGTGGCGGCGCCTCGTGGCCCCACTTCCTTTCCCCCTCGGTCTTCTGGAAGCTTCGTGCAAAAATAGGACCGTGGGCGTTGATTTCGTCCAATTCCGAGAATATTTCTTTTGTAGGATTTACGAAACCAAAAACAGCAGAAAACAGACAAGCGGCTCTTCGGCATCTCGTTAATAGGTTAGTGCCGGAAAATGCATAAATACGACATATAATGTGTAGAAAACATGTAGATATCATCAATAATGTGGCATGGAACATAAGAAATTATCGATACGTCGGAGACGTATCACTACCCCTCATGCACCTCGACCATCTATCTGGTGCCGCCGCCCCGACTTCGTTCTTTGTTGGGAGGCGATGCATCAGCACCCTAGAGCAGCCTCCTGCATAGCACACCACATAACACCTCACACAACAGCTCATGCACAACACAATCACACCGAACCACCGAATTTGGGGCCGACGCACGGGCTTCCACCAGGCAAGGAGCACGCTGGCCCAAGAAACAGACCCCACATTCCGTTAACAAGCGTCGCACCGCTGCCACGGCCGAACTGACACAGAATAGATAGTTGTGGTGCCATCGGTGCACACTTCGCGTCGCTGGCCACCACCCTCGCTAGCATTTTGACCGCCCAAGCCTAGATCTGACCAGCGCAATCGAGTTGAGGTTGTCGGCCACCACGCCCATGGTGCCCACCGCGCCGCAATCACCGCCACCAACAGGAAGCAAAAGCTCCATCAATTAACAGTAACAAAGAAGATGCATTTTTTTTTTTTGGAGACAAACAGAGAAGATGCATGAAGAGTACTGAAAGTCAGCCGGCCCATGACAAGAGGCAAATGGCACAAAACGGGCCGTGTGGGCATGGAAAGTACGAACGGACTCTTCTTATACTAGCAAAATTTGCTCCATGCAGGTCCTTTGCCACACCGCCGCGGCCCAACGCTTGACTGCCGGTGGCGACGATTCCAGAGCTCCCAGAACAGAAAGAAATAAAGAATGGCCGGTGAGGTAATCAGCCAGCCATAGCAGTACGTTCAGTGGTTTACTGCCCTCTTTACGCGTTGCACTAGTAAAAATCAAAAGTTATTTTTGTCTAAAAGAAGATACTGAGAGAGTGTGTGAGAGAGAGGGAGAGAGTAAAAAACAAAGGTGGATATGAAATGATGCTTCTTCCCCGGCCGGTGTCCTGGGACGAATGAGGGACGAAGCACGACGACTTCTCTCTCAGACATATGCGTGTTGCAATGTCCGTTGCCATGATGCCATCGATCCATCAAACGCTCTTGCAGCTTATGCCTATAATTACGTGCCCTTGTCGAAACTCGAACGCCGTGCGAGCGTGGACTGTTGTCACCTGAACCTGAAGACTTAATTGACTACGCTTGCATGCATGCATATATCCGCACAATCATCAGCGCCCGCATGGATGCCTGATGGGCGTCTCAGGTGCTCGTTCAACGACGAGATGTCTTGCAACCCCTACTGCCCTACGTGACGTTGTTCTTGCCGGTCGACTCGTCATGACTCTCAGGAGCGGGAACCGACCATCGAACATCAACAACAACAGTTATTTCTGTCGCGCTTTGCATTGCTACCGGATCGGAAACAGTTAGTCTCAATTTGAAAGTGTCATCTATGCCTTTATGTGGGATACTTTTGCGCTTTTGCCGCTCGATCGATCGATGGAAGCGTCGGCACTACAGTACATACATACAACGACTCGTACCAGAACTTTCTTGCTCACTAAGTTGGTTCCTGTTGGCGACATAGTTGTTGATCCAGTGCTAAAAGTTTGCATCGGTACATGTACATGGTTCTTACATCAACTTTGGCAGCATCTACAGTACTACTCCAGGACAATATAGAGACAACTTTTTTCTTGCATACATGTGCATTTATATGTCATCAAAGGATCGATGGCCATGGAGACTGAACAGGTAATTAAATCACCATGCATGGCAGTAAAACAAGTTTTGCAAATTGGTGAAAAATGGTCAGCACTGTCATGAGTTGCTACGAAACAAGTATCACCATGTCTACCGGCATTCGCCCATTTGGCGAGTGTGCAGGACCCTCGGCCTCCAGCAAACAGTTATTTGCCGAGAGGTTAGTGTCAGGCTCGCGGCGACGTTTTTGCCTGGAGTTAAACATGGGCTATTGGCAAAGTAAATTTAATAGATGAGCTGGAGTTGTGGCACCACGTGTCCCTCACAGGTGCTTCTGGATTTAACGGGTGTAGCTCTTGGTAAAAATAATAAGTAGAAAAATTCTTCAGAGCTGGCCTCGCCAAAGGAACCACTGCATCACATCATGTTGGTGTGTGTCAGAAAACTGGTCATCAACATTGTCGGTGACCTGCACTAGTAGAAAAATGGCCTATAATCCCAGTTGATAAGAGCCTTTAGTGCCGGTTTTGCAACCGGGACTAGTCATTCGAGACTAATGGCCCTCCCCTTTAGTCGAACGGTCGAACTGAGCGACAACATTGATATGTATGTCTCCCTCAAAACCAAACATAATTTTTCACACGGAATTCAGTTTTGTCTGTTGAGTCGGTAAAGTCACTTTCCTTTTTTCTTCTTCTTATCATTTCCTTATTTGGCCACAAGCTATAACTACTTGGTAAAACGGTTAGTACTTATTCTATATAATGACTATTTGTGTACCTAAAAAGTGATTTTTTGAAATTAAGGAGAAAATTATAGCACACTTGAAGTTCAAATTTGAATTACTTTCCGGAATTCGGCATGAAGTCATTTAACTGGACAAAAGTAGGTAAAAAGCTTCAAAACTTATAAGAGTTAGGATTTTTTCGTAAATATGGTCTACTTTGTGTGGACATTGTAGTGGTGCAATTTTGCACCATATTTTTCTTTACGGCCTAAAAACGGTATTTTGGCACTTTGTCAGTGAATTTTTTTTGGTAAAATAGTTGGAAACTCTATTTGTCAACTTTATTTATCACGGCCAAATGCATATGTGGCATGTTGTCATGAACTATGCTACAAGTATGGTCATGACCTTAGTCATTTGACTTGAAAGTCATTAATGTTCCCTACATGATAGCTAGGGGTGTAAACGGATTTGATTTTGCCTTTACCATATCCTATACCATGTTTTCTCAACAGATTCGAAGCGAATCAAATAATTCCCGGTTGCATATATATACGAATACGTATATAAGAGACCGCGGGTTTGGAACAGAAATGGAGCGGATTTGGGGCGGAAAGAAAAATAATTGGATATGTTTGGTTCAACAAATCATACAAGCAAAAGTGATTGCTAACACAAGTGTAAGAAATCCCACATAAAATAAATAATGTAATACGATAGTATGAATAAATATAACATAACCACATGAACAAAATAGTTTCATTATTTCATATGGATGCAATGATGTAAACACAAGAACAAGGATAACACTCACACATGCTTTAATAGCCCAATATCATAACAAGTTCGGACTCCATATTCGATAACACTCACACAAGAACAAGGATAACACTCAGACATGCTTTCATATTTCGGATGAAAAATAGATTGTTCGGATAAAAACCATAGGAAAATCCTAAATAATTACTGGATATGGATATCCGGGTGTTATTTGGCATGACATATCCTATACCGTATTCAGTGTACAATTTGGAATCGGATATCCTTATCCGTCGGATTCTTTCAAACAAGATATGCATTCTTTAAAATGCATTTGGAAACAAATATGGTGCGGAAATTATACTATCCGTTTACACCCTATTGGTAGCCCATTTTACAAGTTAGGTATTTTTCAAATTTTTATATTGCAAGTTAGGGATTTTTTTACGAATACTACACATAAAAGGACTCAATACTGAAGAATTGCAAATTAAGTGTTCTTCAGTTTCTTTCATCTTTCTACAAAAATGTTCAAAATGAGCGACATGAATATTTGTAGCAAGACGTTGAAGCTTTCAAAAGTATTTGTTGTTTATCTATATAATGGTTACTACTTTACCTTAAAATGAATTTTGTGGTTTGTTAAAGAAAACTACAACACACTTGCACTTAAATTTGAATTACTTTTAATAAGTCGCTATAAAATCATTTAAATGGGCGAAAGCACGTAGAAAGATTGAAGATTCATAACAGTTGGGAACTGTTCATGAAATATGCTCTACTTTGTATACAAATTTGTGTGGTGACATTTTTAAACCATTTTTTTGTGCCTGCTTCACAAAAGACCCCAATTCGACACTTAGAAAATAAAAAATAACTTTTTGGAAAAAAATAGAAACTATAATTGGTAAAATTATTTTTCATGGCAAGACGCACCACTGCAAAATCTGGATATATTCTCATGGACTATATCAGAGGTCAGGTGTGCACTCTTTTACTTAGAAAAGAGAAGCCGGAAAACGTGATGTGAAAAGAAAAAAAAATCATGTCAAAATTTATGATATACTAGTAGCAAACACTTCAAAATACGTACTACCTCTGATTCATATTAATTGACTCAACTTTTTTGTAAATATAAATATATATGGTCAATAAACATGTCTAGTTACATTTATATCTAGACAAAGTTAAGTCAATTAATTTAGGTCGAATTAAAAAATGAAATTGGAAGAAAGGTTACTGTATTCATATGGCTAGAACATGGCACGATGGTAGGGATCAATCAACCAACCCTCCCACGTCGTTGTATGGTCCACCATCCATGACACTTTTATGCTTCTAGGAAGTACAAAAAGTTCATCTTGCTGCGGAGGCTGTCTTATGCTGCTGGGCATTTTGAAAACCCCCAAAGGGACACTCCAGCCATGGGCGGACGCAAGACGGTGCCGACAAACAAAACTGCTGTCGATTGGGCAGTGCGTGGCCGCGTGGGCTTCTACGTTAGACGGAAAAAGCGCTAGCAATTGGGCATAATCACAGGAGTAGCCCATTCAATTTATCTAGCGATCAGCCTACCAGTCTATGATTTTCTGGCTCGTTCAAGCCCCAATAGCCCAAAAGTTCCTTAGATAGGCTGCAGAAGGTTAGAAGTATAGGCCCAAGCAAACAATTTGGCCCAGTTAAAAGTAGTATGATCGTCCATCCTAAATGGTTGAATTTTTTTTTTCTGAACTGTTAGATCTGACTTGTTTCTCCGATGATGCAAATTGAACCGAATCTGCCCCACTTTGTAGCCAATACCAGCTAAATTAGTTGTGACTTTCCTTAGCAAATTAATCCAGTGTAACCTAGATGATAATGCTTTCGTGGGCTTATGGTGCTTACTCTTTCCATATATCGAACGGTGAGTGGAGAGGCATGAGCTCCTCTCGCGGGCTTACGCTGCAGAAGGTTGGAAGTGTAGGCATAAACAAATAGTTTGACCTAGTTAAAGGTATGCAGTAGTTTGACCTAGATTGGGTTCAGCTGTGGGCTCTGCTGTCACCGGAGGAGCAGCGGGATGTTATGGCTTCTGGATGCACACGGCTCCAGATGGTCGCTCAGGATATCTTGTGCCAGGCTGGCTGACGGCATAATAGGCGGCTACGTTGATGTGTAGTCATACTTTGTTTTATTTTTTTTCGCTGGTTGATTCTTGTATCAATTCTCGGCGATGCGTGATCTGTTTTAAAATTTGTACTCGTAACTTATTAATAAAAGGCCGTGTACATCATCATAATGCAGAAACCGGGGTTTTAGTCTCTGTTTCGAAAAAAAGTTAAAGATATGACCGTCTATCCGAAATGGCTGAATTATTTTTCTCTAAACTGATAGTACCGACTTTTTCTTTCCAGGATGCAACAAACTGACACCCGATCCACCCCACCTCGTAGTCAAAACCGGCTAAATTGGTTGTTATTTTTTAACAAATTAATCTAGCTTAAACTAGATAATGCTTTCGCGAGCTTATGCTCCTTACTCTTCCTGTGAAAAAAACTATGATTACTCTGTTAATAGGAGGTGTATGCTACGACGGTAATAGTATTGCCACTTACTCATCAAATGTGTAAAAAATGTCTTCTTCGAGCTTGCATTATTGTACTATAAAATTGCAACTTTTTAAAGTAAGCAAGTAAGTGAGCGAATACACATCGGTTTTACACGTATGTATTCCATTTCGCTTTGGAATTAGCACTGGGTTCCTCCTTTACAAGCAAAGATCACACCAGCCCTAAAATATTCCTGACCGCCTCTACGCCAGAAATGGGCATCTGTGACGACCCAAAAGAGCCCCTGGGTGCAGGCAGCCCATACCAAAGATAGTGGGTACAGAGAACTGCAAATCCATGGTCGCCTTTTCCGCCGTTCTCGCACTAGACACGTTAACAAAACCCCTCACTGAAAAAGGGGATGGGATTGGGATCACGTAACGTATCCTTTACCTAGCCACCTAGCTAGATTACCTTGTGTTCTATCTTAACTAACCTAATCTTTTTGTGATCTCTCCCAACCCATGGAAAGCAACAGAGACTACTCCTACTAATGACCTTGCTCTGCAAGGTCAATAAAGGGCAGGCAAAAGTGGCACCGCCCAAGAAGTTTCTATTTCTAGCTGGTAGCCCAGTACGGTTTGTGGCGCCGCTAATGGGATAGCTACTTACTAGTCGGTAGGGTTTACGCATGTTCTCACTATTATGTAGAAGATTGGTTAAGCAACGGCGGCCACACTTCTTCTTCCACGTAGTTAAAAATGTATTGATCAAGTCTCATACATAGTTGGTGGCGGTGCCCATACATGTGTGTCGGGTCGGGTACGGTTGGTTTATCTTGCCGTCAACCTAGCTACCAAGAGAAATTACATAGATGCAAACTAACTCGACCTATAAAGCGTTTGTATGTATACATATATCGTATTCACTTGTGTATGACTTGAATAGTTACCAATTTGACGGACCAAAAATGTATCTTACTCGTCAAATTTCACAATAACATGTTTATCGTATATTCTTAGAAGAAAAGCATTACGTCCATATTTAAATTAATAATGAAGCGACAAATGGTAGATACGAAATTCCAAATATTGAACTTATACGATATATAATCAATTGAAGAGTAAAAACAAAAACAAAAACTTTAACTTCAAGGCCCTTGTCCGCCGACATGGTCCGACCAATCAGAATCATCGATCGTCATGAAATTACTCACGTCACAAAAAGAAATACCACACCTTCATTAGCTCCATGCTCCCCGCCCTCGTGCCAACCGTCTCCACCTCCAAATGTCCATGCCTTCTCGCCATGGGTCGAAGGGTCCCGCACCGTTGTGAGGCATAGAAGCTTACCCATGAGAGCACATAGCAGCCTACCCATAAGAGCACATGTGAGCACACAAGATCGGCTGAATTTAGAAAGAACATGAAGCACCACCACCTCCCCTCAAACCTACCAACGGGACGTCGTCACTGCTCCCATGATATACCACCAGCCAATTCTCTTGCTTTAGGTCGAGATCTCCAATAGAAGACATAGTGCCACCATCAAAGGCCTAACCACAAAGAGGCAGCTAGCTCTTGTCAGCACTACCTAATCACCGCTACCATAGAGGAGAGGACTAGCCAACAAAGAAGGGTCATTCATGGACTGAGAACAAACAAGGGGAAGGACCTCTAACCGACCATGGCACCATGTCGCCACCAAAAATTCATACCAAGCTGCCACCGGTAGCTCGCGACTAAATCATTACTCACGCGTCACCCCGTATTCTCTAGATGGCGTCTCCTTGGAGGGATCCACAATGGAACACCAATATCTCTCATTACAAGGGATTATGATTTTACGCGGGAACATGGGAATAGGGGATGTGAGATGGGCCTCCACATCGCCTCTGTGTAGAGGATCGCGACAATCACAATTAAACAAAGGTTTCCCCGAACTAGAACCTCCAACATAGCCATCCCCACTAGCTCCCACATGTGGCGATGAACCCGGGATACAGTGTCGGCATGATGGGATGAACATCGAGACGAGGATCGTTGTCTTCACATCTCACGTTGACGCCGAATGGGACATTGCCCGAACCGTCACCAACATCCTCCACCCCTTTGTTGTCAACTTGACATAGGAGGATGGCAAGGCCGCTATACCTCAGATGTCGAAACCCTCCTTGCGAGCAGTCGGACAGTGAGAGCCACGCCACCACAATTTTCTGCCATGCGGTTTCCCGACGGTCTCCTCTAGCGGCAGCGATGGATAAGAGAACGAGGGAAAGCGCGGTGGCCTGCTAGGTTTCATGGACTCCCGGGTAACTTAAAGCGAAGCGACGCTATGTCGAGATAGATTAAATGGTATACTGGAAAATATAAAACTTTTATGAATTATTTTTGTTTATTAAGATAATTTATTGCGGCCAATTGATGGGTCAGAATTTTTTGAAAACTTACAGGCTTGGAAATCAAAATTAATCTTATGGGCCAGTAACTTGTTTAATCATTTTCGTTAGAAAATAAAATTCACTGCAGCAGGATTTTGTGGAAACGTACAGCCTCTGAAAGCTAATAATTTACTTTTTTTTTTGAACGGCGCTAATAATTTACTTGGTCCAGTAGCTAGCACACACATATGCTTTGTCGGTAAGCTTACAAAATCCATAAACATCTTTCTATCAGCCGTCACCTCAGCATGGTTCGTTCGATTTGGGGTTGTTGATCGAATGGATTTGTTCATTCACAAACAACGCCAACCGCGCCTAAAGCCGAGACGGCGGTGCATCATCTCAACTTGGTGATGGAGCATTCTTTGATGGACCCACATATCTTCTCCATCCATCCAAACCTATACCTGCATGAGAATCTAGCGTCCAGAGAAATTGAAGGATAGGGACATTAACTGGTTAGTTAACTTGCATCATATTGTTATCTTCCGATATCTATGAAACCTCACCTAACAACATCTCGTTAGATACTCAGTAAACAACGTTAGGAGTCCATTCTATTTAACAATATTTTTCTTGTACAATTTTCTGACCAAAAGATGACCGATCGATGACATAAAAAACTAATGCATTGAAATAGTGCAGGACACTGCTGAGACACTTGTAGTGTCAAAAGAGGCAGACTATATGCATGACCTAATGACGGCCGGTGCAGTCAACAATTGTTAACTAACTAGCACTAACAATTAACCGCTTAACCACCACATCAACCAAAAGAGGCAAACTATATAGTATATATCATTCGATCCCAACAGTTCACCTAATGTTATTCTTATATTCACTCACCTAAATACCATTGTATGTTAAGTCTCCAAGATCGATGACAACTTCATTGTGTTTTTAATAAACCATCTTGATGAGACGCGAGGACACTGCGCCGTCTCCCTGGGCGTTATTTTGTTATGGTGGTGCTAGAGTGCTAATGATTGCAAAATTGGCCGGCGTTCGATATGACGTTGAAAATGGAGGCCATGAATAGCAATCCACGAAAGATTCTTGATATAATATTTTTTTTCTGAAAGGAAAACAAAGAGATGGATTCTCTTGTTGGGTTCATGGACCCAGCTCCTCGGTGCATATCTTAATTAACCAAATAGAGACCATCAAGTTATTACATTCTTAGTTCGTACTATATCAAAACATATATATGATATTGCCCATATTGATTGACTAGTTTAATGGTTGTGTGGGTGGATGTAGCCTTGACATTGTGGCTTAACTTCAAATTTTGGGAGAACTTTCGTTACTATTTATAGGTCTATATTTTGATATCTATCTTTGGCTGCCTTTAGAAAAGTACAAGATTATCTCATAGAAGAAAAGAAATTTTGAAAACCTCGTAGATTTGCTAATTTTTTAAACATCATTATTTTATAATCGTTGGCTATGACTTGTGTATCTCAACCATGAATTATTTTATACTATGAATAATGTGTTGTTGATTGTCAAAATAAAACATATACATGACAAGTAATTTTTCTAAAAGAATAAATATTAATGTAGACTATTTGCTTTGTTCAATGAGGCTTTTTGCATCAACAAAACAAATTATCCAAATTTTTGATAAAGGGGATATATTAATATCATAAAGTTACAAAATATATACAGCCTCTGCAATAACGTGATGCCCTAGCGGTACTACATATGCACACAACCAACAAATAGAAGAAGAATAATAATAAAAGAAAACTCCATCAACAATGATCTGTTACTTGTAGCAGCAGTACTACCACCACGAAGACAGCACCAGAAGTCCAGGTTCTCCAAAAACAACATCTCCAAGAAAAAACCACTGATGTGCGCCGTTGTCGCCTGATGAAAGATCTTAGGTTTTCACCCTGGAGAAAGTCCTCGCTCGCAAAACAATGCTTTTAACAAGGTTATTGCCGGGCACAACCAATTAAGGCCAGATCTTGGATTTACATCCTGAGAGACAAGACTTTGAACTTCTCCCGTGTTGACGCCCACTTACGATGTTTCTGCTCCAAGTAAAAAAAAACACCAAGATAATTCCTCATCGCCACAAAGAAGGGAACCACCATTGCTAGCCCTCAGCTCCTGGCTTCAATGACCTTCTCCGTCAGCTAACTTCACCATGGAACGGGAAAGTGTGTCCCGTGATGGTAACAACCAGCAAAGCTTCGCAGCGCTCCCTCTGAAACCAAATAGTCAGACTAAAAAAACATGGGTACACTCGACTGAATTCTAGCCGATCCAGCAATCTCTAGGCATGAATCACCCAATGGAGTTTGCCGGCAGAGCCTTTCAGAACATGACACTCCAGCCAGAACAATGGAGACACGCATCTGGCAGATCATCATCTTGACGCGAGTTGGAAACTCACAACAACCACCTCTATTCATGGCCGCGCCACTAGCCCCCATGCTGCCCGTAAGCTGCAGAGAAGAAGACGATCAGACCACCGTCGATCCGGCAGGACCCGCACATAGGCTGCCATGCCACGAAGTAGGCGACACGAGCACAATGCAAGCCAACCTACTTGAGCACAATGGAGACTCACGGTATGGCGAAGACCATATCACATCGATTCCTTACCGTCGACCAAGCCAAAACTGAACCAGGCCTTAGGCACCTAGCTACTTCGCCGCACGAGTGCCAAGGGAACCGCTAGACGGAGAAGGCAAGTCGTCGGGGACGCCGCGCTTGCAACCATCGAAATCACCAGATCCTCACCACCAGGGCCGCCGCCCAAGGCCCATGCCCCGTCATGACCGGCCGGAGTTCCCCTTCCCCTTTGCCTGTGGGGCGCCGCCACCGTGGCCAGGGGCCAGCGACATCGGCTGAGGGGAGGCCGGTGACGCTTAGGGTTGGGGAGGGTCACGTGGGTTGGGAACATGAAATGTTCTACTCACCACAAATTATCCAGATAAAGGTGGAAGTTTACGGCCTTGAAGAAACCTAAGATGCATTCACAACTATTTGTTGCATAAGCAAACGTGCCAAAATATTACCATGCTTTATTATGGCCCAAGTTTACAACATATAAACATAATTACAAATTACCTGCTTTATTATGGCCCAAGTTTACCGTATTTATAGAATTTTAAAAACTTAACTTGTTACATTATCCGAATTTCAAGTACGATCATAAATCCAAAATCAGCAAAATAAAAAAATAAAAACAATTAGCGACATTAGGTGAAACCAACAGACATAATACTTTGAATAAAACTAAGTGAAAAGCTACTAAGGCATAAGAGAATTTCAATAAGAATTCAAATACTTTCAGCAGAAAATAAATAGAATAACCTCTAATACAAAAGCATGGGATTGGGTGATATTAAGTCTCCAATATGCCAAAAAAAAATTGATGACATATTTATTTCATGGTATAATAAAATATTTGATTCATAATTTTCAAATTCTTCACAGTTATTTTTCTATTGTTTGGTTTGCCTCTTCGGATTTAGTGCATCATTAAAATTGTGATGATGACGACTTTGATACTTTTGTCCATGTGGATATTATCATATAAAAATTAATACGTGCATTGAAAACATTGTATCGAAGCCAGCCTAGTATGGCCAAAGTGTTTGGACTTCATGGCTATACAAACGACATAGTCCAATACCAATCCCGGGTGGCCCACAGATGATGATTATGCTTATGGTCTAACCGGGTGGCCCAGTTGTCGATTAACCAAGATGGAGATTCCATGATCATAAGCTCTAGCTGGATCCGCACCGATCTAGTTGGCCGGATCCGGACCGACATAGGTTAGCCCGATCCTTACGTGTATGAAGTTGTACCAAGACTACTCTTTCTAAACCCTGGATCATGGCGTTTTTATAAGACGGATCCCGAGAGCGCTTGAGATAGAACCAATCATCTCATTGTAATCGCGCACTTCTTGCCCGTATAGTCAATTATAGCAACAGTAAGGTCTCGCCACCGTTGCGAGATCTGAAACTGGGTAACTCGCGTCTCATTGTCCTGGTAGCTCCCGGCCTTTGGCCGACCTCTCTTTCTCTACGTCATGAGGTACCCTTCATGGTGTACTTGTCGATTGCACAACGACACAAAGTATATAAACCAAATGGTTCTTATAAACCAAATAGGTTAAAGGTTCTCCTCTCACTAGTAGGTGAGCACATCTTTGAGTATTAAACTTGGTGTACAGTTCATTGAGTAATGAGCACGTAATCTCGAGAAATACGCAGCGGGACTCAGGTATTCCTAAGACTGTTTGCACTGTGCAGGCACAAAACGTGTATTTCCAATTCTCCAAAAAAATTGGATAAATATTTGTGTATGTAAAGGATGCATGTATGTGCGCGCATACCAAATTACGTATCGAAAATTGAAAATATGTAGTCTGGAGAAAATAACAAGTTTACAATAAACAGTAGGAAGGAATCCCGTAAGTTTTCGAACGGGGTGTAACTTAGTGTGCGGACACCATGTAACTTAAGAAAATTGTAAGTATAGTTGGGTTTGGGAGTGTTCCACTCCGGACCAGAAGTATCTATGTTCTGAAAATGTGCTTAAATAATATCTCATGTATGTGTGTTAGATCTTTGATTGCTTATAAATTGTATTTCAATTATATAGCTATTACAACGGGCAACATAAAAGACTGAATTCGGATATTTTTATCACGACATATTCCCCTCATCAGAATGGCGCTTTTGTATTCGAACTAGTCAGCCATCACATGAGTTGTAATGTTTAGTTGATCTGCTGTTTTATTTGTGTCTTATATGTGTATGTGCTTTGAACAATCTATACAATGATAAAGATACTAAGCCATTAAAATAAGAACAGAAATTAAAGCATACTGTTCGAGAAGGACAACAAACAATAACATTGACAAAAGGGAAACTTGGTATGGGCTATACCTACCCTTGTCACATCGCATGATTGATTATACATGCATCCTTTCTGCAAATACATTTCAACTTGACATGGATATTATAATTCATGTAGGTCTTCTATTAAAAAATAAACCCCTATAATCTACTTGGGTTTTAGTTATATGTTATGGCGCACTAAGGTAATGCCCAGTCACATTATTCAAAATTCGTCAACCGGAAAACATATACTTGCATTACGAACACAGTATGTGTCCAAAACATTTTATGTGTGAGATGGGTAGCACACCCATTCCTCTTTGTTAATATCTAGCATAGGTTAAAGTGTTAAACATATGCCAATCTAAGCCCGTAGATACCTTTGCGTTGGTTTAATCATGCATTACGCACCAAAATTTCAATGCAAATGTATATAGTACACCAGTTCCTCTTTGGTGATAGCGACACAGGTAGCATTGCTTTTGAAGCTAGCTGAATATATAATATGCATGTGTAGGTCCCCATCACATGGCGCCCAAAGTTAGATCGATCGATCCAACCGCATCGCAAATATATTCACATGGTTTTTAAGCAGCTATATGATATGCAGACGATGTGACCGGTTTGGTGTTAACAAATAATACCCTCATAGCTTCAGTTTGAATCCGACAGAACAACAGTGATAGATTATTCGTGGAGACTATTCATTGCGAAGCTAATTTTTTAGCTTGCCGACGTACGGTTAACAAATGGTCCACGAGAAGGAATATAACCCACGGAAAGGTGCTTTACGACCGATTAATGGTTTCAATATATGCACCTAAATGATGATAGCAATTACATAGACGTTGCCACTTGTAGAGACTCCTGTAGATTATTTTTTTGCAAGTTTCTCTTATAGAATGGTGGTGGGATCCGGCCACCGGCCACCGGCCAGGAGGACGATGATCGTGACCGTAGTGAGCAAAGTTGAGAGTGACTCTCCGATAACTGCAAGGAGATCGTACCTGAAGATCGAACAGGTTTGCCCTAAAAACACATAATTTTTAACTGAAAAAAAGAAGATTTTAGGCCTAAAAACATGGCACTTAACTGCCTGCTCCAGGAATTAAAAGTAGATTATATATTATACAATTTGCTACAATGGGGTAAGTTTTAATATCCACCGTTGATTTGCATAGAAAGTCGTAAAATTTTATAAAGAAGCACACTGAAGTACAATCCTTACACTGAAGCACATATGTTTATGAGAGAATGGGAGGGCGTATCACTCGGCGAGGCTGCGTTGAATGATCAAACCCGCAAGAAATATTGGCACAACGCACCGAAGAATAGTTTCATCGTATCATTCTTACCCAATCAGGTAAAAAGGAGATGCCCGTGTAGCTAACTCCAAGCCTAGCACCCTTTGAAAATTGGTTTCTCACGTATTTCATGCCAATATTGAAGCTCTTGCTCTTGTACAAGCCACACACTGCGATCACTCACAGGCCCTTATGACATGATCAAGTAATGGCGTAGCAGTTCGAGGAGTTGTTTGGAGCAAGTGAGGATTGCACCTCCAAGTTCTTGCATTATTGATGACTTGGCAACTTTGTTTGCTATGTCAACATGTCTCAAATATTTATGATGTTGTTTAGTATGAATGTGCTCACAGTTGCCTCTTTTTTAAAATGTACGATCGAAAGAAAATTCTGGCATCCAAAGGCATACCATTTGAGCTGCAATGTTTGTGGAGGGTGAGTGATCAAGAACTCCGCCCTCCCCCTGAATAGAGGAGCACTCGTTACCTAGGATGATCTGAAAGGTAGTGATGACTGAAGGGAACAAACAAGGAAAATCCCCATGGAGAGAAGACGTAGAAGGAGGCCAAGAATAAATCCTAGGCCGCACAGGCTTGAGAGAGAGCTAAATAGTGAGTTGATGAAGTCAGAGGAAACATTGATAACAAAATAGTTGGATGCCAAAATGGCCCTGGCCAAGCAGAAAAATATACATAATGAGGAATAGTTGGAAGCAATCCAAGTAGATGAGAAGCGCATGGCCAGCTACGAAGAGCGTAGAAATCCTTGTCGAGTAGAGCAAAGAGAGGGGTGACATTATCACTCAGGAGAACTGGCTCATAATGATGTATCTGATTGCCATGGACACGTGTTGGCAAGAGTGTTTTGGGAGATGAGAAGGACTGAGATCATGCAACAGACAAGGCAAGATTTTAGTGGTGCTATGACCAGTGGTGCTGCTATGGCGAGTGGTGGTGATGGTCCATCGGCCGCTGGTGGTGGTGGTCACTTCTAGTGGGGAAGATGGCCCCGGAGATGGTCTTGGCAAGAATGGTGTTGTATGATTTCATTTTCGGCTAATGGTGTTTGATTATGCATTATTTTGGACATACTTGATTGTTACTTGTTATATTTCCCATACTTCGGACATAAGACTATTGTCCAGTTCATTACTACATAACATTGTTGATCTATATGCAAAATGAGAACTGGTATGTTCCGCCCGAGCCTCTGTGATGCAACAAAACCTTTGTCGGGGAGCCTTAAAAGAGATTTACGGCAAGCATTTTAAGGGGTCCGCTAGAGATTCTTTAAGTCTCTAACCCACCAAAGATCAAGCCGTGGGTTTGATACTCTTGTGAATCTCGGTAATGAGTATTTCTCCTTAGAGAGACACAACCCGTGTCAACATGGATATCTCCGTGGCTATTTTGTCAACTCTTGAAACTACACGACAGCAGCATTCAGGCTTCTATGTTGTTCCGTAGGTTTTAGAAAGGAAAAAAAATCCTCAATGGATAAGACAAGGATATCGTCTTAGTCAATGAAAATAAATTAGATAAAGAAAAATATGTAGCACTTGGATGTGACCATGGATTGAGAGCACCCATGAGTGCTAGAAATAGTGTCTATTGCACCTTCGCTTGTGGTGAACCTGGTGCACCTAACCCCGATAGGCTCGTCTAGGAGTTCTCAATAAGTATCTACCATGTTTTAAAATTTAAATTTGAAACAGGACTTGAGAATTGGAAAACACAATACCTCCACGAACACAAGTTGGGCTATGAATTTGGCCCATTAGCACCATTGGCACTAAACTTGTTATATTTGTTACTGAACCGTTGATTCAAATCTACCTGATTTTTTTTTTAGAATATGCCACACACTTTTTTCTTTTTATTACTGAAGGAGCACACGTCTCGGACAGGAATTTGGTGCACATGGGTGCCAGTGCTCCCTCCACTTTCAGTTTTTTGAACATTTTAAAATCTCAAATTTTTATGTTTTCAAAAATTATGGCGTTAAATATGTTTATGAGAAGTGTATGCAAAAAAAGTCCCGGTAAAAAATACTTTAAATTTTGTAAAATACAAAAAAAAACAAATTTCTGACAAAAGGATATACTATTGTAATACTCCGTACTACTTTACTACCACTAACTGTTAGAAATTTGTCTTTTTATATTGTTCAAAATACAAAGTATTTTTTAATGGGACTTTTTTGCATACACCCCACCCGTATATATCTATCTATATATTTAACATCATAATTTTTTTAGACTTAGAAACGTGAGATTTTAAAATTTTCAAAAATTTAAAAGTGGCACTTGTGCCCGTATGTCAAAGACACTTTCCGCACACGTCCCCAACTTCTTTTATTAGAAGCTGCCTGTCATACGAAATGTTTCGTACTTGATGCTTCTATATGTACGTGCTTTATGTCTTTCATAATTTGCAGGACACCCCTCATCCCTATTTCTCAATCGAAAAAAACACTCCATGGTGTATAACGTATCACACATTCCCATTTCTAAGCTTCTACGTTGTCGCTAGGTTTCTAGGTGGAAAAATTGGCAATCAATGAATAAGACAAAAGGATGATGAAGTAAATCCGTTTATTATCTTGGTTATTAGAGCATCTCCACTCGTCCCCCGAACAGGCCCCCGGCGAGCCATTTTTACATTCGGACGGCGTAAATCGGTCCAGTCGCGCCCCCGGTTTCTCGTTTTCGTCCGGATTTGGACCTTCATCCATCCGGCGAGCCCACGCCATCCCCGGTCCCCCGGGGCGCGCTCGGGGACTCCGGACGAAAGATTTTGGCGCGAAACGTCGTGTGGACTCGCGTAGTCGGCGACAGGAAAACCAAATCCTGTCGATTTTCCCTCCAATTTGCTTGCATATCCCCATTCTCTCCAATTTGCTTGCATATCCCATTCTCTCCCGCCGAATTTGTCCATTCTCCTCGTCTTCCAGTTCCAGTTCCCGGCGGCGTCTTCTCGTCCACCACCGCTCTCCTCCTCGTCTTCTCGTACACCACAATGCCGCCGAAGGCGACGACGAGGAAGCCGCGGGCGAAGAAGGAGCGGCCGCCGGGCATGACGAACGCAGAGTGGGCGGCGGACGAGAAGCGGCGCGAGGTGGAAACATGCGGCAGGGCGGAGAGGGTGAAAAAAGCCGCCGCCAAGAGGGCGGCAGCGGCGGCCCAGGACGAACAAGCGAGGAAGATCAGCATGGCCATGAGCGGCGGCGGCGGCGCCATGTTCCCCGGCCAATGGCCGGCGCAAGGTACAAGTAGTTCCCCGTCGTCCTTCTCCCCTTCGATGTACTCGCCGTCGCCGCCCGCCATGTTCCAAGAGGGCGCTTACGTCCAACCGGCCAGGTTCACGCCGTCGCCGCCCGAGCTTGACGTCGGCATCGGCGCCAGTTTGAGGACAGCTCGCCGGTCATGCGATGAGGGCCGCTCCCGTTCGGAGCGATGGCGGCGCCAAACGAAGAGGAGATCCACGAGATGATCACCTCCGGCTCCATGGCCGCCGCTGCGAGCCCGGGGTTTTTCATGGCCGCCGCCGCCGCGAGCCCGGGGTTCTTCACGCAAGAGGAGGCGAGGGCGACGGCAGCTGTGGCGGCGCGCAACGAGCATCGGGAGGATGTTGCCGACGGAAGCCAAGCCGTCGAAGAAGAAGACGAAGAAGAAGAAGAGCCAACTCAAGCCGCCGCCAACCTGTTGAAGGGGAAGAAGAAGAGGAAGAAGGAGTCGCCGCATGCCGAACCGCGTATCAAATGGACGCCGAAGGAAGAGGAGTGCCTCGCCGAAGCTTGGATGACCGTGTCCACGAACGGCATAAACGGGGCCAATCAGTCGTTTGACACATATTGGCTTCGAGTGAGGTAGGCGTACGAGGAACGCAAACTCGTCGATCCCTACTTCAACAAGACGAACATGAACGTGTACCGAGGAGACAAGGCAATGGCCACCCATTGGGGGATCATGCAGACGGCGTGCAACAAATGGCACGGCATACAGGAGGAGGTCGACAAACGGCCGATCAGCGGCCACGACTTGGAGCAAAAGGTATGCTCCGTCGACCCTGCATCACCGAGGTACATCGTCGTGAGCTGACCCGTATCGCCGTGCTCTTTTTTCCCCAGTGATACGTCTCCGACGTATCGATAATTTCTTATGTTCCATGCCACATTATTGATGATATCTACATGTTTTATGCACACTTTATGTAGCATGGAACATATTGATGATATAATGTGTATAAAACATGTTTTATGCACACTTTATGCACACTTTATGTAGCATGTTTTATGGACATTATTGATGATATAATGTGTATAAAACATGTAGATATCATCAATAATGTAGCATGGAACATAAGAAATTATCGATACGTCGGAGACTCCCCAAGCTTAGTTCTGCTCGTCCCGAGCAGGTAAAACGATAACAAAGATAATTTCTGGAGTGACATGCCATCATAAACTTGATCATATTGTAAACATATGTAATGAATGCAGCGATCAAAACAATGGTAATGACATGAGTAAACAACTAAATCATAAAACAATGACTTTTCATGAATAGCACTTCAAGACAAGCATCAACAAGTCTTGCATAAGAATTAACTCATAAAGCAATAAATCAAAGTAAAGGTATTGAAGCAACACAAAGGAAGATTAAGTTTCAGCGGTTGCTTTCAACTTGTAACATGTATATCTCATGGATAATTGTCAACGTAGAGTAATATAACAAGTGCAATATACAAGTATGTAGGAATCAATGCACAGTTCACACAAGTGTTTGCTTCTTGAGGTGGAGAGAAATAGGTGAACTGACTCAACATTAAAAGTAAAAGAAAGGTCCTTCAAAGAGGAAAGCATCGATTGCTATATTTGTGCTAGAGCTTTTATTTTGAAAACATGAAACAATTTTGTCAACGGTAGTAATAAAGCATATGAGTTATGTAAATTATATCTTACAAGTTGTAAGCCTCATGCATAGTATACTAATAGTGCCCGCACCTTGTCCTAATTAGCTTGGACTACCGGATCATCGCAATACACATGTTTTAACCAAGTGTCACAATGGGGTACCTCCATGCCGCCTGTACAAAGGTCTAAGGAGAAAGCTCGCATTTTGGATTTCTCGCTTTTGATTATTCTCAACTTAGACATCCATACCGGGACAACATGGACAACAGATAATGGACTCCTCTTTAATGCATAAGCATGTGGCAACAATTATTATTCTCATATGAGATTGAGGATATATGTCCAAAACTGAAACTTCCACCATTAATCATGGCTTTAGTTAGCGGCCCAATGTTCTTCTCTAACAATATGTATGCTCCAACCATTAAGGTGGTAGATCTCTCTTACTTCGGACAAGACGGACATGCATAGCAACTCACATGATATTCAACAAAGAATAGTTGATGGCGTCCCCAGAAACATGGTTATCGCACAACAAGCAACTTAAATAGAGATAAAGTGCATAAGTACATATTCAATACCACAATAGTTTTTAAGCTATTTGTCCCATGAGCTATATATTGCAAAGGCGAATGATGGAATTTTAAAGGTAGCACTCAAGCAATTTACTTTGGAATGGCGGAGAAATACCATGTAGTAGGTAGGTATGGTGGACACAAATGGCATAGTGGTTGGCTCAAGGATTTTGGATGCATGAGAAGTAATCCCTCTCGATACAAGGTTTAGGCTAGCAAGGTTATTTGAAACAAACACAAGGATGAACCGGTGCAGCAAAACCCACATAAAAGACATTGTAAACATTATAAGACTCTACACCGTCTTCCTTGTTGTTCAAAACTCAATACTAGAAATTATCTAGACTTTAGAGAGACAATTATGCAAACCAAATTTTAGCAAGCTCTATGTATTTCTTCATTAATGGGTGCAAAGTATATGATGCAAGAGCTTAAACATGAGCACAACAATTGCCAAGTATCAAATTATCCAAGACATTTTAGAATTACTACATGTAGTATTTTCCAATTCGAACCATATAACAATTTAACGAAGAAGAAACTTCGCCATGAACACTAAAAGATAAAGCGAAGAACACATGTGTTCATATGAACAAGCGGAGCGTGTCTCTCTCCCACACAAGCATATATTTATTCAAAGAATGGAAATAACAAAACAAAAATAAAAGCACACAGACGCTCCAAGTAAAGTACATAAGATGTGGCCGAATAAAAATATAGTTTCAAGAGAAGGAACTTGATAATTTGTCGATGAAGAAGGGGATGCCTTGGGCATCCCCAAGCTTAGACGCTTGAGTCTTCTTGAAATATGCAGGGGTGAACCACCGGGGCATCCCCAAGCTTAGAGCTCTCACTCTCCTTGATCATAGTATATCATCCTCCTCTCTTGACCCTTGAAAACTTCCTCCACACCAAACTCGAAACAACTCATTAGAGGGTTAGTGCACAATTAAAAATTCACATGTTCAGAGGTGACACAATCATTCTTAACACTTCTGGACATTGCACAAAGCTACTGGAAGGTAATGGAACAAAGAAATCCATCCAACACAGCGAAAAAAACAATGCGAAATAAAAGGCAGAATCTGTCAAAACAGAACAGTCCGTAAAGACGAATTTTAAAATAGCACCAGACTTGCTCAAATGAAAATGCCCAAATTGAATGAAAGTTGCGTACATATCTGAGGATCACTCACGTAAATTGGCATAATTTTCTGAGTTACCTACAGAGAATTAGACCCAGATTCATGACAGCAAAGAAATCTGTTTCGCGCGAGTAATCCAAATCTAGTATCAACCTTTCTATCAACGACTTTACTTGGCACAACAAAACACAAAACTAAGATAAGGAGAGGTTGCTACAGTAGTAAACAACTTCCAAGACACAAATATAAAACAAAGTACTGTAGCAAAATAACACATGGGTTATCTCCCAAGAAGTTCTTTCTTTATAGCCATTAAGATGGGCTCGAGCAGTTTTAATGATGCACTCGCAAGAAATAGTAGTTGAAGCAAAAGAGAGCATCAAGAGGCAAATTCTAAACAAATTTAAGTCTAACATGCTTCCTATGCATAGGAGTCTTGTAAATAAACAAGTTCATGAAGAGCAAAATAACAAGCATAGGAAGATAAAACAAGTGTAGCTTCAAAAATTTCAGCACATAGAGAGGCATTTTAGTAACATGAAAATTTCTACAACCATATTTTCCTCTCTCATAATAACTTTCAGTAGCAACATGAGCAAACTCAACAATATAACTATCACATAAAGCATTCTTATCATGAGTCTCATGCATAAAATAATTACTCTCCACATAAGCATAATCAATTTTATTAGTAATAGTGGGAGCAAATTGAACAAAGTAGCTATCATTATTATTTTCATCATCAAATATAGGAGGCATATTGTAATCATAATCAAATTTCTCCTCCATAACAGGTGGTAACAAAAGACTACTATCATCATAATCATCATATATGGGAGGCAAAGTATCATCAAAGAAAATTTTCTCCTCAATGCTTGGGGGACTAAAAATATCATGCTCATCAAAGCCAGCTTCCCCAAGCTTAGAATTTTCCATATCATTAGCAACAATGGTGTTCAAAGCGTTCATACTAATATCATTGCTACTAGCATGCAAATAAGGTTTCATAGGTTTTTTAATTTTCGCATTAAACCATTCATGTCTTGATTCAGGAAATAGTACAAAAAGCTCACGAGATGTTTTCCATTATGCCTTACTAGTGTTTAACAAGAAACAAAAAGATGCAATTGCAGGATCTAAAGGAAATAGCTTCGAGTACTTACTACGGCGAAAATAGCTTGGTAGCCGAGATCCGGAGTGTGAGTACCTTTTACCTTTCCTCCCCGGCAACGGCGCCAGAAAATAGCTTGATGTCTACGGGAGCTTCTATTCTTGTAGACAGTGTTGGGCCTCCAAGAGCAGAGGTTTGTAGAACAGCAGCAAGTTTACCTTAAGTGGATCACCCAAGGTTTATCGAACTCAGGGAGGAAGAGGTCAAAGATATCCCTCTCATGCAACCCTGCAACCACAAAGCAAGAAGTCTCTTGTGTCCCCAACACACCTAATAGGTGCACTAGTTCGGCGAAGAGATAGTGAAATACGGGTGGTATGAATAAGTATGAGCAGTAGTAACGCAGACGGTAGTAACGCAGATAAAACGAGTAAACAAGCGACGATAGCGATATTTAGGAACAAGGCCTAGGGATCATACTTTCACTAGTGGACACTCTCAACATTGATCGCATAATAAATAACTCTTTCTCATATGTGCTACATACACTCTTTTGTTGGATGATGAACACATTGCGTAGGATTACACGAACCCTCAATGCCGGAGTTAACAAGCTCCACAATTCAATGTTCATATTTAAATAACCTTAGAGCATAATAGATCATTGCAAAATAAACCAAGAACTAACATAGTGCACACACTGTCCACATTACAATATGAAGGAGGAATAGATCACATCAATACTATCATAATGATAATTAACTCCACAATCTACAAGAGATCATGATCATAGCCTACGACAAGAACCACACGGTGCACACACTAGTCACCTTTACACCATGCAGGAGGAATAGACTACTTTAATAACATCACATGAGTAGCACACAACTAGTAGCGATACAAAGCTCATCATATGGATCTCAATCATGTAAAGCAGCTCATGAGATCATTGTATTGAAGTACATAGGAGAGAGATTAACCACATAGCTACCGGTACAGCCCCGAGCCTCGATGGAGAACTACTCCCTCCTCATGGGAGACAGCAGCGTTGATGGAGATGGCGGTGGTGTCGATGGAGGAGCCTTCCGAGGGCACTTCCCCGTCCCGGCGGCGTGCCGGAACAGAGACTCCTGTCCCCCAGATCTTGGCTTCGCGATGGCGGCGGCTCTGGAAGGTTTCTCGTACCGTGGTTTTTCCGTCCCGAGGTTTTAGGTCTGGGACCTTTATATAGGCGAAGAGGCGGCGTCAGAAGGTCGAAGAGGCGGTGACACCATAGGGGGCGCGGCCAGGGGGTGGGCCGCGTCGGCCTATGGTCTCGTGGGCCTGTGCCCCCTCTCTGGCGGTTCTCGTGTGTTCTGGATGCTTCCGGGCAAAATAGGAACCTGGGCGTTGATTTCGTCCAATTCCGAGAATATTTCGTTACTAGGATTTCTGAAACCAAAAACAGCAGAAAACAGGAACTAGCACTTCGGCATCTTGTTAATAGGTTAGTTCCAGAAAATGCATAAATATGACATATAATGTGTATAAAACATGTAGATATCATCAATAATGTAGCATGGAACATAAGAAATTATCGATACGTCGGAGACGTATCAACATCCCCAAGCTTAGTTCTGCTCGTCCCGAGCGAGTAAAACGATAACAAAGATAATTTCGGAGTGACATGCCATCATAAACTTGATCATATTGTAAACATATGTAATGAATGCAGCGATCAAAACAATGGTAATGACATGAGTAAACAACTAAATCATAAAACAATGACTTTTCATGAATAGCACTTCAAGACAAGCATCAACAAGTCTTGCATAAGAATTAACTCATAAAGCAATAAATCAAAGTAAAGGTATTGAAGCAACACAAAGGAAGATTAAGTTTCAGCGGTTGCTTTCAACTTGTAACATGTATATCTCATGGATAATTGTCAACGTAGAGTAATATAACAAGTGCAATATACAAGTATGTAGGAATCAATGCACAGTTCACACAAGTGTTTGCTTCTTGAGGTGGAGAGAAATAGGTGAACTGACTCAACATTAAAAGTAAAAGAAAGGTCCTTCAAAGAGGAAAGCATCGATTGCTATATTTGTGCTACAGCTTTTATTTTGAAAACATGAAACAATTTTGTCAACGGTAGTAATAAAGCATATGAGTTATGTAAATTATATCTTACAAGTTGCAAGCCTCATGCATAGTATACTAATAGTGCCCGCACCTTGTCCTAATTAGCTTGGACTACCGGATCATCGCAATACACATGTTTTAACCAAGTGTGACAATGGGGTACCTCCATGCCGCCTGTACAAAGGTCTAAGGAGAAAGCTCGCATTTTGGATTTCTCGCTTTTGATTATTCTCAACTTAGACATCCATACCGGGACAACATGGACAACAGATAATGGACTCCTCTTTAATGCATAAGCATGTGGCAACAATTATTATTCTCATATGAGATTGAGGATATATGTCCAAAACTGAAACTTCCACCATTAATCATGGCTTTAGTTAGCGGCCCAATGTTCTTCTCTAACAATATGTATGCTCCAACCATTAAGGTGGTAGATCTCTCTTACTTCAGACAAGACGGACATGCATAGCAACTCACATGATATTCAACAAAGAATAGTTGATGGCGTCCCCAGAAACATGGTTATCGCACAACAAGCAACTTAAATAGAGATAAAGTGCATAAGTACATATTCAATACCACAATAGTTTTTAAGCTATTTGTCCCATGAGCTATATATTGCAAAGGCGAATGATGGAATTTTAAAGGTAGCACTCAAGCAATTTACTTTGGAATGGCGGAGAAATACCATGTAGTAGGTAGGTATGGTGGACACAAATGGCATAGTGGTTGGCTCAAGGATTTTGGATGCATGAGAAGTAATCCCTCTCGATACAAGGTTTAGGCTAGCAAGGTTATTTGAAACAAACACAAGGATGAACCGGTGCAGCAAAACCCACATAAAAGACATTGTAAACATTATAAGACTCTACACCGTCTTCCTTGTTGTTCAAAACTCAATACTAGAAATTATCTAGACTTTAGAGAGACAATTATGCAAACCAAATTTTAGCAAGCTCTATGTATTTCTTCATTAATGGGTGCAAAGTATATGATGCAAGAGCTTAAACATGAGCACAACAATTGCCAAGTATCAAATTATCCAAGACATTTTAGAATTACTACATGTAGTATTTTCCAATTCGAACCATATAACAATTTAACGAAGAAGAAACTTCGCCATGAACACTAAAAGATAAAGCGAAGAACACATGTGTTCATATGAACAAGCGGAGCGTGTCTCTCTCCCACACAAGCATGTATTTATTCAGAGAATGGAAATAACAAAACAAAAATAAAAGCACACAGACGCTCCAAGTAAAGTACATAAGATGTGGCCGAATAAAAATATAGTTTCAAGAGAAGGAACTTGATAATTTGTCGATGAAGAAGGGGATGCCTTGGGCATCCCCAAGCTTAGACGCTTGAGTCTTCTTGAAATATGCAGGGTGAACCACCGGGGCATCCCCAAGCTTAGAGCTCTCACTCTCCTTGATCATAGTATATCATCCTCCTCTCTTGACCCTTGAAAACTTCCTCCACACCAAACTCGAAACAACTCATTAGAGGGTTAGTGCACAATTAAAAATTCACATGTTCAGAGGTGACACAATCATTCTTAACACTTCTGGACATTGCACAAAGCTACTGGAAGGTAATGGAACAAAGAAATCCATCCAACACAGCGAAAAAAACAATGCGAAATAAAAGGCAGAATCTGTCAAAACGAACGAGTCCGTAAAGACGAATTTTAAAATAGCACCAGACTTGCTCAAATGAAAATGCCCAAATTGAATGAAAGTTGCGTACATATCTGAGGATCACTCACGTAAATTGGCATAATTTTCTGAGTTACCTACAGAGAATTAGACCCAGATTCGTGACAGCAAAGAAATCTGTTTCTGCGCAGTAATCCAAATCTAGTATCAACCTTTCTATCAACGACTTTACTTGGCACAACAAAACACAAAACTAAGATAAGGAAAGGTTGCTACAGTAGTAAACAACTTCCAAGACACAAATATAAAACAAAGTACTGTAGCAAAATAACACATGGGTTATCTCCCAAGAAGTTCTTTCTTTATAGCCATTAAGATGGGCTCAGCAGTTTTAATGATGCACTCGCAAGAAATAGTAGTTGAAGCAAAAGAGAGCATCAAGAGGCAAATTCTAAACAAATTTAAGTCTAACATGCTTCCTATGCATAGGAGTCTTGTAAATAAACAAGTTAATGAAGAGCAAAATAACAAGCATAGGAAGATAAAACAAGTGTAGCTTCAAAAATTTCAGCACATAGAGAGGCATTTTAGTAACATGAAAATTTCTACAACCATATTTTCCTCTCTCATAATAACTTTCAGTAGCAACATGAGCAAACTCAACAATATAACTATCACATAAAGCATTCTTATCATGAGTCTCATGCATAAAATAATTACTCTCCACATAAGCATAATCAATTTTATTAGTAATAGTGGGAGCAAATTGAACAAAGTAGCTATCATTATTATTTTCATCATCAAATATAGGAGGCATATTGTAATCATAATCAAATTTATCCTCCATAACAGGCGGTAACAAAAGACTACTATCATTATAATCATCATATATGGGAGGCAAAGTATCATCAAAGAAAATTTTCTCCTCAATGCTTGGGGGACTAAAAATATCATGCTCATCAAAGCCAGCTTCCCCAAGCTTAGAAATTTCCATATCATTAGCAACAATGGTGTTCAAAGCGTTCATACTAATATCATTGCTACTAGCATGCAAATAAGGTTTCATAGGTTTTTTAATTTTCGCATTAAACCATTCATGTCTTGATTCAGGAAATAGTACAAAAAGCTCACAGATGTTTTCCATTATGTCTTACTAGTGTTTAACAAGAAACAAAAAGATGCAATTGCAGGATCTAAAGGAAATAGCTTCGAGTACTTACTACGGCGAAAATAGCTTGGTAGCCGAGATCCGGAGTGTGAGTACCTTTTACCTTTCCTCCCCGCAACGGCGCCAGAAAATAGCTTGATGTCTACGGGAGCTTCTATTCTTGTAGACAGTGTTGGGCCTCCAAGAGCAGAGGTTTGTAGAACAGAAGCAAGTTTCCCTTAAGTGGATTACCCAAGGTTTATCGAACTCAGGGAGGAAGAGGTCAAAGATATCCCTCTCATGCAACCCTGCAACCACAAAGCAAGAAGTCTCTTGTGTCCCCAACACACCTAATAGGTGCACTAGTTCGGCGAAGAGATAGTGAAATACAGGTGGTATGAATAAGTATGAGCAAGTAGTAACGCAATAAAACAAGTAAACAAGCAGCGATAGCGATATTTAGGAACAAGGCCTAGGGATCATACTTTCACTAGTGGACACTCTCAACATTGATCGCATAATAAATAACTCTTTCTCATATGTGCTACATACACTCTTTTGTTGGATGATGAACACATTGCCTAGGATTACACGAACCCTCAATGCCGGAGTTAACAAGCTCCACAATTCAATGTTCATATTTAAATAACCTTAGAGCATAATAGATCATTGCAAAATAAACCAAGAACTAACATAGTGCACACACTCGTCCACATTACACTATGAAGGAGGAATAGATCACATCAATACTATCATAATGATAATTAACTCCACAATCTACAAGAGATCATGATCATAGCCTACGACAAGAACCACACGGTGCACACACTAGTCACCTTTACACCATGCAGGAGGAATAGACTACTTTAATAACATCACATGAGTAGCACACAACTAGTAGCGATATAAAGCTCATCATATGGATCTCAATCATGTAAAGCAGCTCATGAGATCATTGTATTGAAGTACATAGGAGAGAGATTAACCACATAGCTACCGGTACAGCCCCGAGCCTCGATGGAGAACTACTCCCTCCTCATGGGAGACAAGCAACGTTGATGGAGATGGCGGTGGTGTCAATGGAGGAGCCTTCCGGGGCACTTCCCCGTCCGGCGGCGTGCCGGAACGGAGACTCCTGTCCCCAGATCTTGGCTTCGCGATGGCGGCGGCTCTGGAAGGTTTCTAGTACCGTGGTTTTTCCGTCCCGAGGTTTTAGGTCTGGGACCTTTATATAGGCGAAGAGGCGGCGTCAGAAGGTCGAAGAGGCGGTGACACCATAGGGGGGCGCGGCCAGGGGGTGGGCCGCGCCGGCCTATGGTCTCGTGGGCCTATGCCCCCTCTCTGGCGGTTCTCGTGTGTTCTGGATGCTTCCGGGCAAAATAGGAACCTGGGCGTTGATTTCGTCCAATTCCGAGAATATTTCGTTACTAGGATTTCCGAAACCAAAAACAAGCGAGAAAACGGGATCTGGCACTTCGGCATCTTGTTAATAGGTTAGTTCCAGAAAATGCATAAATATGACATATAATGTGTATAAAACATGTAGATATCATCAATAATGTAGCATGGAACATAAGAAATTATCGATACGTCGGAGACGTATCATTGCGCCGCACTACATCCCGCCGCCATCAACCTTCAACGTGCTTCTTGACTCCTACTGGTTCGATTAAACCTTGGTTTCTAACTGAGGGAAACTTGCCGCTGTGCGCATCACACCTTCCTCTTGGGGTTCCCAACGGACGTGTCAATTACACGCATCAAGCAAATTTCTCGGCGCCGTTGCCGGGGAGATCAAGACACGCCGCAAGGGGAGTCTCCACTTCCCAACCTCTTTACTTTGTTTTTGTCTTGCTTTATTTTATTTACTACTTTGTTTGCTGCATTATATCAAAACACAAAAAAATTAGTTGCTAGCTTTACTTTATTTACTGTCTCGTTTGCTATATCAAAAACAAAAAAAAATTAGTTACTTGCATTTACTTTATCTAGTTTGTTTTATTTACTACTGTTAAAATGAGTAATCCTGAAGTTGAAGTTCGTTCGTTTAAGAAACAAGGGGGAGAATGTTTAAAAGATGCTTGGTATAGAATTAGTGATGTAAGAAACACTCCACCACTATCCTACTCAGGAATTTTTATGTTGGTATCTCTAGCTGGAATAGATATGTTCTTGATTGTCTCGCGGGAGGTAACTTCCTAGGCGCTCCCGCTTTAGAAGCTAGTTGCATTATTGAGAGCTTATTTGGAACACCACCTGTTAATGAAACTAAAATTGAAACCTCCCTTGAGGATGTTATGAAAAAATTGGAAACCATAGAGAAAAATTTTCCGAGTGTTGAAACTAAGTTGGAGATGTTACTTGGTAAAACTGATGAACTTGATAAATCCTTAAGAGGAATTGATGAAAGAATTAGTGTCCTAGGAACTTGTGTTGACCATGATAATAAAATTAATAGGATTGGCGAACTTGAAAAAGCTATGGGAACCTTGGGTTCAACCTTTTCATCTTTACAGTTTAGAGAGAAAGCTTATGTGGGAAAAGAGCAAAAGTTTATGTATGTCTCTAAAGTGTCTAAACCAAAGAAATATTATTATAGGCCTAAGATTGACAAAGCCCTTAGTACCACTACAGATGGGGGAGCTTATGATATCAATGCTTCATCTCTCGACAACACTTGAGTTACACTTTCTGCGCCTAGCTGAAAGGCGTTAAAGAAAAGCGCTTATGGGAGACAAACCATGTTTTTACTACAGTATTTTTGTTTTATATTTGAGTCTTGGAAGTTGTTTAGTACTGTAGAAACCTCTCCTTATCTTAGTTTTATGTTTTGTTGTGCCAAGTAAAGTCTTTGATAGTAAAGTAAATACTAGATTTGGATTACTGCGCAGAAACAGATTTCTTTTCTATCACGAATCTGGGTCAAATTCTCTGTAGGTAACTCAGAAAATTAAGGGCTCCTTTGATTCAAAGGATTTGCATAGGAATTGTGTAGGATTTGGTTCCTATGGGAAAATTTCCTATACATGTTGTTTGATTCATAGGAACATAGCCTATAGGAAAAATTCCTATAGGAATCTTGTAGTGTAATTCCTATAGGAAAAAAGCATTAGCTCATACCTCATGGAAAAATTCCTTTGCTACAATCAAACAAACTTCATCTTCCTATAGGATTCAAGTAGACATGTCATTCCAATCCTATACCTTTCCTATTCCTATGTTTTTCCTATCCTTCAAATCAAAGGAGCCCTAAGCCAATTTACGTGAGTGATCCTCAGATATGTACGCAACTTTCATTCAATTTGGGCATTTTCATTTGAGCAAGTCTGGTGGCCTAATAAAATCCATCTTTACGGACTGTTCTGTTTTTGACAGATTCTGCCTTTTATTTCGCATTGCCTCTTTTGCTATGTTGGATGAATTTCTTTGATCCATTAATGTCCAGTAGCTTTATGCAATGTCCGAAGTGTTAAGAATGATTGTGTCACCTCCGAACATGTTAATTTTTATTATGCACTAACCCTCTAATGAGTTGTTTCGAGTTTGGTGTGGAGGAAGTTTTCAAGGATCAAGAGAGGAGTATGATACAATATGATCAAGGAGAGTGAAAGCTCTAAGCTTCGGGATGCCCCGGTGGTTCACCCCTGCATATTCTAAGAAGACTCAAGCGTCTAAGCTTGGGGATGCCCAAGGCATCCCCTTCTTCATCGACAACATTATCGGGTTCCTCCCCGAAACTATATTTTTATTCCGTCACATCTTATGCACTTTGCTTGGAGCGTCGGTTTGTTTTTGTTTTTGTTTTGTTTGAATAAAATGGATCCTAGCATTCACTTTGTGGGAGAGAGACACGCTCCGCTGTAGCATATGGACAAGTATGTCCTTAGGCTCTACTCATAGTATTCATGGCGAAGTTTCTTCTTCGTTAAATTGTTATATGGTTGGAATTAGAAAATGCTACATGTAGTAACTCTAAAATGGCTTGGATAATTTGATACTTGGCAATTGTTGTGCTCATGTTTAAGCTCTTGCATCATATACTTTGCACCCATTAATGAAGAAACACTTAGAGTTTGCTAATTTGGTTTGCATATTTGGTTTCTCTAGAGTCTAGATAATATCTAGTATTGAGTTTTGAACAACAAGGAAGACGGTGTAGAGTCTTATAATGTTTACAATATGTCTTTTATGTGAGTTTTGTCTGTACCGTTCATCCTTGTGTTTGTTTCAAATAACCTTGCTAGCCTAAACCTTGTATCGAGAGGGAATACTTCTCATGCATCCAAAATCCTTGAGCCAACCACTATGCCATTTGTGTCCACCATACCTACCTACTACATGGTATTTATCCGCCATTCCAAAGTAAATTGCTTGAGTGCTACCTTTAAAATTCCATCATTCACCTTTGCAATATATAGCTCATGGGACAAATAGCTTAAAAACTATTGTGGTATTGAATATGTACTTATGCACTTTATCTCTTATTAAGTTGCTTGTTGTGCGATAACCATGCTTCGGGGACGCCATCAACTATTCTTTGTTGAATATCATGTGAGTTGCTATGCATGTCCGTCTTGTCCGAAGTAAGAGAGATCTACCACCTTAATGGTTGGAGCATGCATATTGTTAGAGAAGAGCATTGGGCCGCTAACTAAAGCCATGATTCATGGTGGAAGTTTCAGTTTTGGACATATATCCTCAATCTCATATGAGAATAATAATTGTTGCCACATGCTTATGCATTAAAGAGGAGTCCATTATCTCGTTGTCCATGTTGTCCCGGTATGGATGTCTAAGTTGAGAATAATCAAAAGCGAGAAATCCAAAATGCGAGCTTTCTCCTTAGACCTTTGTACAGGCGGCATGGAGGTACCCCATTGTGACACTTGGTTAAAACATGTGTATTGCAATGATCCGGTAGTCCAAGCTAATTAGGACAAGGTGCGGGCACTATTAGTATACTATGCATGAGACTTGCAACTTGTAAGATATAATTTACATAACTCATATGCTTTATTACTACCGTTGACAAAATTGTTTCATGTTTTCAAAATAAAAGTCTGTAGCACAAATATAGCAATCGATGCTTTCCTCTTTGAAGGACCATTCTTTTTACTTTTATGTTGAGTCAGTTCACCTATCTCTCTCCACCTCAAGAAGCAAACACTTGTGTGAACTGTGCATTGATTCCTACATACTTGCATATTGCACTTGTTATATTACTCTATGTTGACAATTATCCATGAGATATACATTATATAAGTTGAAAGCAACCGCTGAAACTTAATCTTCCTTTGTGTTGCTTCAATACCTTTACTTTGATTTATTGCTTTATGAGTTAACTCTTATGCAAGACTTATTAATGCTTGTCTTGAAGTACTATTCATGAAAAGTCTTTGCTTTATGATTCACTTGTTTACTCATGTCATTACCATTGTTTTGATCGCTGCATTCATTACATATGTTTACAAATAGTATGATCAAGGTTATGATGGCATGTCACTTTAGAAATTATCTTTGTTATCGTTTTACCTGCTCGGGACGAGCAGAACTAAGCTTGGGGATGCCGATACGTCTCCGACGTATCGATAATTTCTTATGTTCCATGCCACATTATTGATGATATCTACATGTTTTATGCACACTTTATGTCATATTCGTGCATTTTCCGGAACTAACCTATTAACAAGATGCCGAAGAGCCGATTGCTTGTTTTCCGTTGTTTTCGGTTTCGAAATCCTAGTAACGAAATATTCTCGGAATTGGACGAAATCAACGCCCAGGGTCCTATTTTGCCACGAAGCTTCCAGAAGACCGAAGAGGAGTCGAAGTGGGGCCACGAGGTGCCGCCACCATAGGGCGGCGCGGCCCAGGCCCTGGCCACGCCGACCTGTGGTGTGGGGCCCTCGTGTGGCCCCCCATGTTGCCCTTCCGCCTACTTAAAGCCTCCGTCGCGAAAACCCCAGTACCGAGAACCACGATACGGAAAACCTTCCAGAGACGCCGCCGCCGCCAATCCCATCTCGGGGGATTCCGGAGATCTCCTCCGGCACCCTGCCGGAGAGGGGATTCATCTCCCGGAGGACTCTTCACCGCCATGGTCGCCTCCGGAGTGATGAGTGAGTAGTTCACCCCTGGACTATGGGTCCATAGCGGTAGCTAGATGGTTGTCTTCTCCTCATTGTGCTTCATTGTTGGATCTTGTGAGCTGCCTAACATGATCAAGATCATCTATCCGTAATGCTATATGTTGTGTTTGTCGGGATCCGATGGATAGAGAATACCATGTTATGTTAATTATCAAGTTATTACCTATGTGTTGTTTATGATCTTGCATGCTCTCCGTTATTAGTAGAGGCTCGGCCAAGTTGATGCTAGTAACTCCAAGAGGGAGTATTTATGCTCGATGGTGGGTTCATGCCTCCATTGATATCTCGGGACGATGACGAGAAAGTTCTAAGGTTGTGGATTGTCTGTTGCCACTAGGGATAAAACATTGATGCTATGTCTAAGGATGTAGTTGTTGATTACATTACGCACCATACTTAATGCAATTGTCCGTTGTTTTACAACTTAATACTGGAAGGGGTTCGGATGATAACCCGAAGGTGGACTTTTTAGGCATAGATGCGGTTGGATGGCGGTCTATGTACTTTGTCGTAATGCCCAATTAAATCTCACTTGTACTTATCATGACATGTATGTGCATTGTTATGCCCTCTCTATTTGTCAATTGCCCGACTGTAATTTGTTCACCCAACATGCTTTTATCTTATGGGAGAGATACCTCTAGTGAACTGTGGACCCCGGTCCATTCTTTTATACTGAAATACAAATCTGCTGCAATACTTGTTTTACTCGTTTTCTTGCAAACAATCATCTTCCACACAATACGGTTAATCCTTTGTTACAGCAAGCCGGTGAGATTGACAACCTCACTCGTTTCGTTGGGGCAAAGTACTTTGGTTGTGTTGTGCAGGTTCCACGTTGGCGCCGGAATCTCGGTGTTGCGCCGCACTACATCCCGCCGCCATCAACCTTCAACGTGCTTCTTGACTCCTACTAGTTCGATTAAACCTTGGTTTCTAACTGAGGGAAACTTGCCGCTGTGCGCATCACACCTTCCTCTTGGGGTTCCCAACGGACGTGTCAATTACACGCATCACCCGGCTGCGCCGTGCTTTGGACATGTACACGGACGACACCGGCCTGCAGTTCAAGTTCCTGAACGTCTACGCCCGCCTCGAGAACTGCGAGAAGTGGAAGGAAACCCGCACGACCCTCTCGAAGAGCAAGACCGAGCAAGTACAACCCCGACGCTCCGACGGCTTGCGCGGCGGAAGGGCGCCCGAACTCGGCCGAGAAGAAGCTCAAAGAGCTCAAAAAGACGGGCAATCCCGCCGACAGGATGCAGGCGTCGATCGACAAGTGCTGGGCCGACTTGAGGTCGCACGCCGACGGGAGGAACAACAAGTTCGACGGCAGGTGGCGGGAGATGCTCGCCAACCAAGGCGTCCGGATCGCCCTGCTGAAGACGACGGCGGCGGCGAAGAAGAGGAACACAGACTTGGCGTTCCTGATGGGCGGCGGCAACATGGAACTGATGGACGAGGAGACGAGGAATTGGTACCAGGGCCACCGCAGCGACATCCTCCGAGCCACTACGGCTAGTCCTTCGTCGTCTCCGCCGGCTCCTACCTCGGCTTCCTCACCATCTACCTCATCGACTACGGCTGCTTCGACGTCCACTGCCGCTGCTTCGTCGTCGACTGCCGCTTCGGCCACGGCGTGTGAGGAAACTGGTCCGTCGGACACCGCTGTGCCGGCCGGGACTGCCGATGAGCCTGTTTCCGTGTAATTTCCCTCCGATCGCCGATCTGTGGCTGATCCTTTTGCTCCTTTTGCCGATCAACTGGCCGTACTTGTAGCGCGGGACGGCGCTTTGTTTGAATTTAAACTATGTCCGCCGAACTCCGGGTGGACGACTGGAAATACGGTACTCCCCACGACTTAATTTCGTCCAATCCGGCGGTTGTTTCGTCCGGATTTGGGCGTGGGGAGCGCCAACGAGTGGAGATGCTCTTATGTCATCTCACGTTAGAGTGTCCGACGTGGCTGTCGATGAATAGCTTATGTTTTCTGGTAAAGTGTAATTAGGATACATCTTCATTGAATTTTAACCATAATTTAAACTAATTTAAACTAATCTACTTTGGGTCCACTCCACCGTCCGCGTAACTGGCTTGGCTCTCGATGCCTTGGTGGTCACCGGCCTCACCGTCAGAGCTTAGTTGGCCCTCGTCATCGACACGCATCGCCTCGGCGGCCCGAAGCATCCTATTGCGGATGGCGTGCCTCCTAGCATGGAAAGCGAAGGTCATGGCCTCCCGTTGCACGCGCATCGCCACAACACGCTTCATCGCCATGTGGGCATCTGTGATATCCGTCGCGGTTGACGCCTCGATCTTGGCGTTCCTGGCGCCCTGATGGGCCGACATCTCCGCTTTCTCCCGCTGGACACGCAACTGCGAGAGCAGACTGATGTCGAGCGGCCTCTTCGTTGGTTGCCAGCTCGATGACCTCATCCGCCGCACACTTCTCCGTCAACTCGTACCACGCTCGCTGCTCTTCCGCCATGAACTGGCGGCTGTGCTCCTCCAATGCCGTCGACCGGAAGGTGAGCTCGACGATGGCAGCGTCGATGGGATCCTCATGTCCTTCGAGAATGCGCCCGCGCACGCTGTGGAAGGCCTCGAGGAGGACGCATTTCTCCGCCGTGGTGGGGGCACGAAGAGGGTCTTCGCCAGCGTCTTCGTCCGCCCAGGCCCCCTACCGTCCTTCGCGCTCGCCGTGGAAATTGGGGGCTACGTCTCAAGGACGCCCTCGCTGATTTGGGCCATGTGGTGAGTGGGCGGCGGGAGAGGGGTGCCATGGTTATGGATGTGTGGCCCTGTCAAGTCTCCGACGAGCTCAATTTTATAGCACGTCGGCCTAGGCGGGAAAACAGTGGTGCGGGCAGGAAGGACACATCGGGAAAGCGGTGGCACGGACGGGAAGGACGCGACCGTTTCCCGCGCACTGTGGCTAAAGTCCAGTTAGCATCCACAACCGACATTATCATTTGTTAAGAGCGAGCGCCAGCCGGCTGCATCCACGAAAATGCGGTTGGGGGGGGGCACATATATAAGGACCCAAACGGACCGAAAAAAGGTCCTTCATGCGAGTGGCCATTGGATATGGCCTTATGGAATCTCCAGCGTCCGTGCGGTCAAAAAATGGGTCTATACCCCATCCCAGTGCCCCGATGCAAAATGTCTGACATGTCTGCGGGGACGTGCAAACGCGGCCCAAATTTGCATCGTGAATGCCTCTACGTGGACACTGCGCGTGACCTTATATTCCTAGCCGGCGCTGGATGCCAAGGACAACGAAATTGAACAGCTTCCACTCGCATCCCCTCCCCTTCTTTGTAGCCCTAGGGAGACACCGCCACCCCATCGCCATCTTACCTCACCGTCCTAGTCGAACATGTCACTTCGTGCAACGCCTCCTCCCCGGTCCAGGCTCGGAGCTAGGGTAGTGGAGAGGACCTTCCCGTATCGCTTGTGTACTTGTTGGCCGCGCGTCTCCAGGGAGTGCCTGTCGGTCTCGACGCTCATGACTTGTTCGGTAAATTGGGCTGCACGATCCCGACAAACTTTTCGGATACCATTTCTGGCCATTTTGCGCCAACTTAACTTGCTATTGATCCACTGTTGGTGCCCCACAGATAGCCTTCAGGCAGTCGCTCGAGAGGCTCCGCAGGGAATGCATTTACACCTCTTCAGACGAGGAGTCCGATGAAACGTTACTGTTCATGGCAAGCAGATGCCGGTGTACCGGAGCTCGATGAAGGGCCTCCAGGACAATGTGCCGCGCAAACGAGTCTGTGGGCAAGCCTGGCTCTACAAAGACTATTTCCAACTCACCGATCCAGTGTACAAGGAGCGCATGTTTCGGCGCTGCTACCGGATGTCAAGAGAGCTGTTCAAGGTCATTCTACGGGGTGTCAGAGACTATGACCTATACTTACATTGCAAGACCTATGTCGCTGGTAAGCGAGGCTTCACTTCTTACCAAAAATGCTCCGCAGCGGTTTTGCATTCTTTCGTATGGATTGCCTGGTGATATCTTCGACGAGAACCTGCAAATGAGTGACAACAGTTGCCTCGAATTCATGTACCGGTTTCGCCGAGCCATGAATGAGGTGTTTGGTGAACTGTACTTGAGAGCCCCAACTGTTGAGGGCACTACACTAATGTTATCGATCAATGAGACTAGAGGGTTACCAGGCATAATCGGTAGCATCGATTGTACTATGCATTGGTATTTGAAGAACTGTCCATTTGGATAACAAGGTCAGTACAACGGCCATGCCGAGGAATGCACTATTATTCTTAAGGCAGTGGCATCGCAAGCTTTCTGAAATTGACACTCTTCTTTGGCATGGCCGGATACCACAATGACATCAATGTGCTCAACTGCTCTCCGGTGTTCAACCACCTTAGGGAAGTCACTGCTCCTATGGTGAGCTATGAGATCAATGGCAATAATGCATATGACAAGCCATATTATCTTGTTGATGATATTTATCCTGACTGGACCATACTAGTGAAAACAGTCTGTAATCCTCAAACAGAGGAAGATAGGAGGTTTGCCAAGATTTAAGAGGCTTGTAGAAAAGGTGTGGAGCAGACATTTGGTGTGCTACAAGCTCGGTGGGCTATTGTTCGTCACCCAGCTAGAACATGGTCTCTTCAAGACATGCATGATGTGATGATCTATTGTGTGATCATCCACAACATGTTCGTTGAGACAGAGCGTCCTGATAGCCGCCATGAACACGAGTGAGATTTTCAGGGTGAGTTAGTTGAGGCAAACCCTGAGGCTAGAACTTGTGAGAAGTTTCTGAACATGACCATCGAAGTCTTGACCATCAGTGGGCATTGGCTGAGCATCAAAAGATAGATGAGTAGTCGATCTCATCTACTTGCATTTATGAATTGTGAACTAGGATCTACATATTTTCATGCATGGCAATACATGTAGATTTTCACATTTATTTGAATATAGTAATAAAGTATTTAAAACTTCTAATTTTGTTGTTTTGTATGACCAATTTATTTCATATATTGCACATGTTCGAAAAAAAAAACCTAAACCAGCCTCACCGGAAGGCGGAAGCGTCGGGTGGTTGGAAGCACTCTGACGCAAACGAACAATCGCAGCCCGAAGACCGTTTTCACGTCCAGGGCTCGACGCAAATGAACATGTGCCATTTTTTTTTTGTCTGAAATGTGTCGAGCGGGTGAAGACGTGCATTGTTACTTGAGCATGTTGGTCGTCGTTGACGGACGTGTGATCTTCTCCAGCGGATCTGCCGGCGCTGTGTCTGTCTGTGCGTCTGAGGTCTGAGGCTTCCTTTCCCATCCCGTGACGGACCCATCCTCGACCTTCCGTAGCTCCACGGCCCCAGCGCTCAGTCGTCTCACGGGCACGACGGCAGCGTCGCTCGTCGTCGTCGCTGCCATGTCTGCACCTCCGGACGTACTCTACGTGGCGACATTGACCGGTCAATCCTGACATGGCCTACCCCGGGTATCGCGCAGTGTGTCACAGAGATGGAGGGATCGGCGACTTGTTTAGTCGGAGTGAGAGTGAGAGAGAAAAGATCTCGTCTCGCATGGCGACGCCGGGAAGATCCGTCCGTGCGGCCGGATGATTTCAGCTGCATACCATTTCTTCTCCTCCCGGAATCATTGCTGCCACTTGCCCGGCCCCCGGCCCCCGCCGAGCCAAGCAAAGAAAAGCAACCAGCTGGGTTCAATGTTTGATTTCAAGCCAGGATGTGGAAAATCTACCATCGGACGGGCTTTTCTGCTATGGAGTTGATTGCGATTGTTTCGTGTTTGGTGTGACTGACTGATTTAGCGTGTCGCATTTTCAGGATCAGGTGTGTGAACGACGGATTGGAACCAATTATACCCAATCTCTCTGCAACAACAAACATTACAAATGCACATGGCTCTGCCAAAGTTATTCTCACTTAAGTGGGAGAATTTAAACAGGTAGAACATGGTCCCTTGTGGACTAAATATTTTGGTGGATCAGTTTCACTATGGACATGCAACCTTTTCTTTTCCAAATAGTATATTTACTTGTTTGAGCCATTTGTGTTTGGCATGTTTCTCCGGGTGGACTCTTTTTTCCGATAAGGAAGCATCACCTCAGACTCTGCATCAATAGATGCACACGACTTGTTTTATTAATCAAAATTACAAGTTCAACACAATTCAACCATTACAATCAATCAAAAGGTAAAGTCGATACTAGTATCAACAAAAAAAAAACACGGCCTATAGAAAAACTATTCATTTGCTATTCTATTAAGATGTCGCCACCCAGTAGCCTGGAAAAGGCAGTCCCGAGCAACCGCTATAATCCGGTTGCACCCAGTAACCATATCCTCCCGCAACTCCAGTGAAAGAAGTAAAGCCTATTGCTGAATCCAATGAGTAGCCCATCGGATAACCTGCAACAAAAATAGTACCAAATATAATATCATTGTGGCTTGTCCATATTGACCAACAAATCGCAGAAACACCAATGCGAATTTTTTGCTTATCAATCTTTCGTACACCATTCAGCCATTTACCGAACATATTAGTAACATTGGATGGTGGAGGAATGTCACAAGAGAGGTAAATCATACGCCAAATTAATTTTACGAATGGATAGCCAATGAACAAATGGTTAACGGTCTCTGTAGAATCACAAAAACAACATTTTTGACACTCATTCCACTTCCGTTTAGCTAGATTGTCCTTAGTAAGAAGCACCTTATTACTAAGACACCACATAAATATCTTAATTTTTAGGGGTATCTTTATTTTTCATAAATATTTTCAGAGAAATATAGTATGCACATTCATTAAGTCAATATTTTCCGGGTGGACGTGTGTTGTTAGCCCAACAATTTAAATAAGCGGCTAAGCCGCCTCTTTGAGAGATACATGAGAAAGCCCTAGACACCCTTGGTGGTTGCGTGAGAGTGAGCAAGCAAGCCAGAACATGGTTGGTAGTCGAAGAAGGTGTGATAACACACTGTAACACCACAACCAATTGAGGAAGGAGGAAGAAGTGGTGATATATGTCTAGATTTTAGCTATATTCAAGCAGGTGCTTGGAGGATTAAATGTGTTTGGATTGACTCCAAACTTGGTGAGCTTGTTTATTATCTTGTTCGATATTTGAGTTAGTGAAGAATCAGACAAGAGAGCAATTTTTTCAGTTCAGACTGGTGCAGTTTAAACATATAAAAGTTTTGGTAGGCGAACAATTTGGACTAAGAAGGGTGTCCGATTGAGCTGATCTTTGGTCAGTATCTTGGACACACATATGTATGTTTGCCTAGCAAGTTTCATGAATTTGGACATGTGGTTTAAAAGCAGTTTGCTAATTATCAAAGGAGATAGAATCTCTGGTATCTCGGCTTAAGTATAATCATGCCTCTTTTATTTGTGTGATGTTGGTGTTGTTGCCGGCGGGAAACGAGCTAAAGTGTGTTCTAATATCTAGATTTTCTAGATAATACTATATACCAAGATTGCTCATCATGAAACCGTTGGTTTCCCCTCCTCACATTGAGGAGATTTAACACGTAAATCCTTGTGTCACTTGTGCATGTTATGTTGTTTATATTTCTGCGGCGTATCTATTGGTTGAAGGTATCCTTGAAGGTTTTTCACATAGTAAATTTGTCTAATATATCTTCCCCAACAAAGTGGTATCAGCGCCGAGGTTCAGTTTGTACTTTATGTGCATAGGGCTAAATGCAGCTTACTGATACGTCTCCGACGTATCGATAATTTCTCACTACGGGAAAATCAGGCGCTGCCGTGCAGCCAAGCTTTGCCGTGAGCTGCTGCACGGCAAAGATTTCTTTGCCGTGCGTAGAAAGAAGAGCGCACGGCAACGCAAAAATGCACGGCAAAGAATGAGAGCAGCGCACGGCAAAGAAACAAAGCACGGCAAAGAAAGATACGGCGCACGGCAAAGAAGCACTAGTAGGAAAAGCCTCATCAGTGGCGCACGAAAATTTGATTCTGTGGCGCACGGGTGGTGCGCCACAGAAACGTCGCCACAAAAATAAGCTTTCTGTGGCGCACCTGATTGTGCGCCACAAAAATAAGGTTTCTGTGGCGCACTTGTTCTTAGGTGCGCCACAGAAAAGGGTGCGCCACAGAATTGCTTCTTAGTGCGCCACAGAATTTGCTTGTATTATACACGATTTTGTGCTGCCTGGTATACATATACGGTTTATACACAGCAATACGGATACACAATACAGATACACAGGTTATATACAGCAACATTCAGATATAATATAAATATCATGTACATTGCACGAGATATAACATAGACATCATCATCACATTACTTAGAGCCCGATCGAGATACATATATAGTGGCAAGTGTCAAATGTTTTGCATACAACTCTTAATTCATACAAAATTCACAATTTCGAGATACAAAGTAGTCTTCATCCTGTTCCTCCTTTGCTCCGTCATCTCTACCCACCAGGCTCGCTTGCATCGGGGTCCTTCCATCCAGTTCCTACTATGATGAAAATGGAAGAAAGTGAGACCAACAAGTATCCGATGCACAAGAGAAATGGAATAAATGCCTCATACATTGTTGGTCAACACAAATATTAACATTCAGGGACGGTGTAAGTGAGACCAAGTCCGATGCACAAGAGATTGATATTTGTGCTATCTTACCGAGCTCACTTACGCCGCCCCCGAGTGTACGGTGACCAAACATTTTAATCATCGGCATTTTGAAAATGTCAAAGCAAATGGAATGACAAAATGGAATAAGTGCCTCATACATTGTTGGTCAACACAAATATTAACATTTAGAGATGGCGTCGGTGAGACCAAGTCCGATGCACAAGAGATTGATATTTGTGCTATCTTACCAGAGCTCACTTACGCCACCCCCAAGTGTACGGTGACCAAACATTTTAATCATCGGCATTTTGAAAATCTCAAAGCAAATGGAATGACAAAATGGAATAAGTGCCTCATACATTGTTGGTCAACACAAATATTAACATTTAGGGATGGGGTAAGCGAGGCCAGGTAGGATGCACAAGAGATTGATATTTGTGCTATCTTACCAGGCTCACTTACGCCACCCCCAAGTGTACGGTGACCAAACATTTTAATCATCGGCATTTTGAAAATCTCAAAGCAAATGGAATGACAAAATAGAATATGTGCCTCATACATTGTTGGTCAACACAAATACTTTGCAGAAGGGCCCCCTTTCCCCGGTCGGCGTTCAGTCAACGGGTGCTTGACGACACAACAACGCCGATCTGCATCTCCGGCGCAGAACCACGCCGGTCCCTCGCTGTCCGGTGAACGAGTCCTTGATGCAAAGACCGTGCCGGCCTGCCCGAGCATTATGCCGGGCCGTGTTGCCGCACTTCAAGCCGTGTGTCCCGCGCCCTGCACTGTTCGCCTTCTTGCCCGGTGAACCAATAGGCTCATCGTTGGAATAAGGAAACCGATGACGGCCGGTCGCAAGATTAAATTGCGATCGGCCGTCATCGGCTTCCTTATTCCAACGATTAGTCTATTAGTTCACCGGGCAAGAAGGCGAAGAGTGCAGGGCGCATGATCGACACGGCCGAAGCGCGACAACGGGGTCGGCATGATGCTAGGGAGGCTGGCACCGTCTTGGCATTAAGGACTCGTTCACGTACTCGGACGGCGAGAGAAGAAAAGTGGTGCTGCGCCGGAGAGGCATGTCGGCGTTGTTGTCTCATCAAGGACTCGTTCACGGAACGGCGGCCAGGGAAAGGGGGGCTCGTCTACAAAGTATATTGCGGCGTATAGGTGACCAAACATTCTAATCATCGGCACTAAAATGGAAGAAAGGCCAATGCAATTAAGAAGTAGCTAGTATGAACTAAATGGAATGCCTCATACTTTGTTGGTCGAAACAAATATGAACATCCCGGGATGGCGTTAGTGAGGCCAGGTAGGATGCACAAGAGATTGATATTTGTGCCATCACACCAGGCTCACTAGCGACACCCCGAGTGTACAGTTGACCGAACATTCTAATCATCGGCACTAAAATAGAAGAAAGAGCCAAGTGGTATCAACTAAATGGAATGCCTCATACTTTGTTGGTCGAAACAAATATTAACATCCAGAGATGGAGTAAGTGAGGCCAGGTAGGATGCACAAGATATTGATATTTGTGCCATCACACCAAGCCTCACTTGCTCCACCCCCGAGTGTACGAGTGATCGACCAACCATCTAATCATCGACAAGTAAATCACTTGGGGTAATGTTAAAATGTTTGTCTCCATATTTGGGAGACATTTTTAATATTGGAGTCTAGCTAATGGAAATCAAGAACTAGTCTTGATCTCCAAATGGTGATTAGAGGGAATTTATTCATCTTAAGCAACATTAGGGACAAATGGGATCATGCAAGGGACTTGGGTCATTTGGATCATAAGGCATCAATTAAGGAGGCAACCAGGGACAAAGGGAAACATTTGATGATCCATTATCATAGGCAACAAAGCAGCAACTTTTTCCCCTCTAATCTAGCTAGAGTCCTTAAAAGAAATCCATCATAAGCATGGTCAAATACACATATATAGCATTTGGAGAGCAAACAAGCGAGTAGCCATATCACTCAATCCAATAATATAGTAATTTGGATCATAAGGCATCAATTAAGGAGGCAACCAGGGACAAATTAAGGGAAACATTTGATGATCCGAGTAAGTGCATGACACTTTGAGCTACCCAAGAATAAAGGCCAACAAGTGGATAAACATCTCGCTCAACCATTTCTTGCACTAGAGGAAAAGTAACCAACATTGAAACTTGAATAGTCAAGTGACACTACAAGCAGCTCACACACACATGCAAACACATGTGTTGACGAGTAACTAAACAGCGAGAAGAACACCACCAGATATTCATGGGTACTTAGGATCAGTAGGGAATTGATAAAGTACGAGTGAGGAGCAAGCATACCATCGAAACTGTCAATTTGAGAGAAATAACATTGGGGTAATGTTAAAATGTTTGTCTCCATATTTGGGAGACATTTTTAATATTGGAGTCTAGCTAATGGATATCAAGAACTAGTCTTGATCTCCAAATGGTGATTAGAGGGAATTTATTCATCTTAATTAAGCAACATTAGGGACAAATGGGATCATGCAAGGGACTTGGATCATTTGGATCATAAGGCATCAATTAAGGAGGCAACCAGGGACAAAGGGAAACATTTGATGATCCATTATCATAGGCAACAAATCAGCAATCTTTTTCCCCTCTAATCTAGCTAGAGTCCTTAAAAGAAATTCTACTTAAAATGAAGTAGCTCTCTGTTGGTATTGGTTACCAACGGAACTCAAGCCACTACTTGATCTTACTAATTCAAAGCAGGACCAATGCAGGACCAGTGCTGATGTTGCCATCATCTCTACCCCCAAGAACTCTCTCATGCTCTCTCTCACATGCCATGCCGGCTGCTTGCTCCAAAACACAAGCATCACGAGCGAGCATAGAAAAAATATATAGCTAACAAGACACAGTAAAACAAAAAGAATGTTTGACTCGTTTTTATTCATGATGACCACAACAGACAGCACAACGAGCATCCGGATCGAGCACAACATCATCCTCTCCGTAATTTTGTCCGGAGCAGCATCAACATCCCAGAGAACAACAGCAGCACAAGAGCATCCAGATCGAGCACAACATCAACACATCCAGAGCAGGGGTAGAGGAAGAGGGAGGGGAGGGGAGAGGTGGAGCTCACCGACGCTAGGGGTGGATCGAGGAGGAGGTTGACGATGACGGCAGGGGTGGAGGAGGAGGGAGGGGAGGGGAGAGGTGGAGCTCACCGACGATAGGGGTGGAGGAGGAGGTTGACGACGACGGCATGGGTGGAGGAGGAGGAAGACGCGGCGGCTCCTCCTCCTTGACGCGGCGGCCCCTCCTCCTCCATGCGGCGGCCCCTCCTCCTCCACGCCGCAGCCGGCTTGTGCTGCAGGTGGCGGGGATGGGTGGAGCGTGGCGGCATGCGGCCCTCGCGGAGGAAGGAGGCGGCGGCGGCGACGGCCAGTGCGACGACCATGGCGGCGGCGGCGGGGGAGAGGGGAGGGGAGGTGAACGTACGGGCGTGGGGAGGGGAGGGAGGGGATGGGTACGGGGATGATATAACTTACCCTAATTCCGTGGCGCACCGAGCACAAGTGCGCCACGAAATAACTACTTACGTGGCGCACCGGAGCGGTGCGCCTACGTAAATAACTACTTCCGTGGCGCACCGCAGCCGGTGCGCCACAGTAAATAGTTATTTCGTGGCGCGAAAGCATTGTGCGCCACGTAAATACCTACCCTAATAATTCGTGGTGGCAGAATGTGGGCCCCACATAATTTCCGTGGCGCACGGTTCAGCCATGCGCCACAAAAATAAGCTATTTTTGTGGCGCACACTTCCTGGTGCGCCACAAAATAAGTTTCTGTGGCGCATTCAAAATGGTGCGCCACAGAACTAAGCTTTGCCTATAAGGGTTTTCCTACTAGTGAAGTTTCTCACGGCAAAGAAATGGAACAGCGCACGGCAGAGATTCTAGGACGGCAAAGTCCCTGCAAGCCGCACGGCAAAGAAACAGCGCACGGCAAAGGCCTGGGCACTGCCGTGACCCGCCCCTTTGCCGTGCGGACATATCAGCTTGCACGGCAAAGGGTCCTTTGCCGTGCGCTTCTCCCTTTGCCGTGCGCCAATATACATTTTATTTGTTTTTCTAACTATTTTATTTCATCTACTACTTAAATTTATTTTGTTAATTAGTTTTTCTTTTTGATGACTATTTATTACACTATGTGAAATACAAAATTAGTCTCCATGCTCATCCCCCACATATATCAGGGTTCCGGTGCTCCGGCGGCCGTCCCCCTCCTTCCCCCCAAAACAGCGGGACGGCGGGTCTACCCCCTAGATTTCTCCGCGCGAGGTTCCACCAATATACCTTTTCATAGGTTTAGGTTTGTTTAGTCCATGGACATATGGAAAACCATGTGTGGTACCCTTTGGCACGCTCTAGCCCCCGATATACCCGCGGCGGGACACTTCACCGTACACGTCCGGGAATCGGTAAGTGTTATCGCCCGAAGGTGAGGAATGTCAGACCGGGGATCCATGCCATGCACCATTTGGTGAATTACACCTAGCATCACACTTTGACACATATCATAGGTCCACATGCAAGGTTTGGTGGGGTTCCGGTGCTCCAGCGGTCGTTATCCCCCTCCTCCCCCCAAAACAGCGGAACGTGTGCCCCGGCGGGTCTACCCCCCTAGATTTCTCCGCGTGGGGTGCACCAATGTAACTTTTCATTCTTTTAGGTTTGTTTAGTACATATACACATGGAGAACCAAAGATTGGGACCCTTTGGCACATATACCCGTAGACTAGAGCCATTATCACACGATCGACGGTGTGCTCGTTTCTACGGTGAGGGTTAGGTGTAGGGTTAGGGCTAGGGTTTAGGGGCTAGGGCTAGGGTTTAGGTTAAAGGGTAAGTATTTATGGTTAGGTGTAGGTTTAGGGTTTAGGGTTAGGGTTAGGGTTTATGATGCATGGTTCTGCAGCTCCGGCGTCGTGGTTTAGGGATTTAGAGGGGTTTAGGGCTCGAAGCCTCCCCGCTTAGGGTTTAGGGTTTAGGGGACCTACTTTTGCACCATTAGACCTTGCATCACACTTTGACACATATCATAGGTCCACATGCAAGGTTTGGTGGGGTTCCGGTGCTCCGGCGGTCGTTATCCCCCTCCTCCCCCCAAAACAGCTGAACGCGTGCCCCGGCGGGTCTACCCCCTAGATTTCTCCGCGCGAGGGTGCACCAATGTAACTTTTCATTCTTTTAGGTTTGTTTAGTACATATACACATGGAGAACCAATATTGGGACCCTTTGGCACATATACCCGCAGCCTAGAGCCATTATCACACGATCGACGGTGTGCTCGATCTATCGGTGAGGGTTAGGTGTAGGGTTAGGGCTAGGGTTTAGGGGCTAGGGCTAGGGTTTAGGCTAAAGGTAAGTATTTATGGTTAGGTATAGGTTTAGGGTTTAGGGTAAGGGTTAGGGTTTATGATGCATGGTTCTGCAGCTCCGGCGTTGTGGTTTAGGGATTTAGAGGGGTTTAGGGCTCGAAGCCTCCCCAGTTTAGGGTTTAGGGTTTAGGGGAGCTACTTTTGCACCATTAGACCTTGCATCACACTTTGACACATATCATAGGTCCACATGCAAGGTTTGGTGGGGTTCCGGTGCTCCGGCGGTCGTTATCCCCCTCCTCCCCCAAAACAGATGGAACGCGTGCCCCGGCGGGTCTACCCCCTAGATTTCTCCGCGCGAGGGTGCACCAATGTAACTTTTCATTCTTTTAGGTTTGTTTAGTACATATACACATGGAGAACCAAAGATTGGGACCCTTTGGCACATATACCCGCAGCTAGAGCCATTATCACACGATCGACTGTGTGCTCGGTCTCATCGGTTAGGGTTAGGTGTAGGGTTAGGGCTAGGGTTTAGGGGCTAGGGCTAGGGTTTAGGTTAAAGGGTAAGTATTTATGGTTAGGTATAGGTTTAGGGTTTAGGGTTAGGGTTAGGGTTTATGATGCATGGTTCTGCAGCTCCGGCGTCGTGGTTTAGGGATTTAGAGGGGTTTAGGGCTCGAAGCCTCCACAGTTTAGGGTTTAGGGTTTAGGGGAGCTACTTTTGCACCATTACACCTTGCATCACACTTTGAAACATAGAATAGGTCCACATGCAAGGTTTGGTGGGGTTCCGGTGCTCCGCGGTCGTTATCCCCCTCCTCCCCCAAAACAAGCGGAACGTGTGCCCCGGCGGGTCTACCCCCTAGATTTCTCCGCGCAGGGTGCACCAATGTAACTTTTCATTCTTTTAGGTTTGTTTAGTACATATACACATGGAGAACCAAAGATTGGGACCCTTTGGCACATATACCCGCAGCTAGAGCCATTATCACACGATCGACGGTGTGCCTGGTCTACTGGTTAGGGTTAGGTGTAGGGTTAGGGCTAGGGTTTAGGGGCTAGGGCTAGGGTTTAGGCTAAAGGTAAGTATTTATGGTTAGGTATAGGTTTAGGGTTTAGGGTAAGGGTTAGGGTTTATGATGCATGGTTCTGCAGCTCAGCGTCGTGGTTTAGGGATTTAGAGGGGTTTAGGGCTCGAAGCCTCCCCGGCTTAGGGTTTAGGGTTTAGGGGAGCTACTTTTGCACCATTATACCTTGAATCACACTTTGACACATATCATAGGTCCACATGCAAGGTTTGGTGGGGTTCGGTGCTCCGGCGGTCGTTATCCCCCTCCTCCCCCAAAACAGTGGAACGCGTGCCCCGGCGGGTCTACCCCCTAGATTTCTCCGCGCGAGGGTGCACCAATGTAACTTTTCATTCTTTTAGGTTTGTTTAGTACATATACACATGGAGAACCAAAGATTGGGACCCTTTGGCACATATACCCGCAGCTAGAGCCATTATCACACGATCGACGGTGTGCTCGGTCTACTTGGTTAGGGTTAGGTGTAGGGTTAGGGCTAGGGTTTAGGGGCTAGGGCTAGGGTTTAGGTTAAAGGGTAAGTATTTATGGTTAGGTATAGGTTTAGGGTTTAGGGTTAGGGTTAGGGTTTATGATGCATGGTTATCGCGACTCCGCGTCGTGGTTTAGGGATTTAGAGGGGTTTAGGGCTCGAAGCCTCCACAGTTTAGGGTTTAGGGTTTAGGGGAGATACTTTTGCACCATTACACCTTGCATCACACTTTGAAACATAGAATAGGTCCACATGCAAGGTTTGGTGGGGTTCCGGTGCTCCGGCGGTCGTTATCCCCCTCCTCCCCCAAAACAAGCGGAACGTGTGCCCCGGCGGGTCTACCCCCTAGATTTCTCCGCGCGAGGGTGCACCAATGTAACTTTTCATTCTTTTAGGTTTGTTTAGTACATATACACATGGAGAACCAAAGATTGGGACCCTTTGGCACATATACCCGCAGCTAGAGCCATTATCACACGATCGACGGTGTGCACGGTCTACTTGGTTAGGGTTAGGTGTAGGGTTAGGGCTAGGGTTTAGGGGCTAGGGCTAGGGTTTAGGTTAAAGGGTAAGTATTTATGGTTAGGTATAGGTTTAGGGTTTAGGGTTAGGGTTAGGGTTTATGATGCATGGTTCTGCAGCTCCGGCGTCGTGGTTTAGGGATTTAGAGGGGTTTAGGGCTCGAAGCCTCCACAGTTTAGGGTTTAGGGTTTAGGGGAGCTACTTTTGCACCATTACACCTTGCATCACACTTTGAAACATAGAATAGGTCCACATGCAAGGTTTGGTGGGGTTCCGGTACTCCGGCGGTCGTTATCCCCCTCCTCCCCCCAAAACAGCGGAACGTGTGCCCCGGCGGGTCTACCCCCTAGATTTCTCCGCGAGGGTGCACCAATGTAACTTTTCATTCTTTTAGGTTTGTTTAGTACATATACACATGGAGAACCAAAGATTGGGACCCTTTGGCACATATACCCGCAGCTAGAGCCATTATCACACGATCGACGGTGTGCTCGGTCTACTCGGTTAGGGTTAGGTGTAGGGTTAGGGCTAGGGTTTAGGGGCTAGGGCTAGGGTTTAGGTTAAAGGGTAAGTATTTATGGTTAGGTATAGGTTTAGGGTTTAGGGTTAGGGTTAGGGTTTATGATGCATGGTTCTGCAGCTCCGCGTCGTGGTTTAGGGATTTAGAGGGGTTTAGGGCTCGAAGCCTCCACAGTTTAGGGTTTAGGGTTTAGGGGAGCTACTTTTGCACCATTACACCTTGCATCACACTTTGAAACATAGAATAGGTCCACATGCAAGGTTTGGTGGGGTTCCGGTGCTCCGGCGGTCGTTATCCCCTCCTCCCCCCAAAACAGCGGAACGTGTGCCCCGGCGGGTCTACCCCCCTAGATTTCTCCGCGCGAGGGTGCACCAATGTAACTTTTCATTCTTTTAGGTTTGTTTAGTACATATACACATGGAGAACCAAAGATTGGGACCCTTTGGCACATATACCTGCAGCTAGAGCCATTATCACACGATCGACGGTGTGCACGGTCTACTTGGTTAGGGTTAGGTGTAGGGTTAGGGCTAGGGTTTAGGGGCTAGGGCTAGGGTTTAGGTTAAAGGGTAAGTATTTATGGTTAGGTATAGGTTTAGGGTTTAGGGTTAGGGTTAGGGTTTATGATGCATGGTTCTGCAGCTCCGGCGTCGTGGTTTAGGGATTTAGAGGGGTTTAGGGCTCGAAGCCTCCACAGTTTAGGGTTTAGGGTTTAGGGGAGCTACTTTTGCCCCTCCGCCGCCGCGCCTGTACTGCTGCTGCTCGCCCCTCCGCCCGCCGCCCGCCGCCCGTGCTGCCTCCCGCGCCGGCCACCACGCGCCTCCCGCGCCGGCCACCACGCCTGTCCGTGCTGCTGCTCGCCCCTCCGCCGGCCGCCCGTGCTGCTGCTACTCTTCCCCTCCCCCGGCCCCGGTATGCCTCTCTTCCTCCTCCACTCTCTCCGCTTTCATTTGCTGCTTGAAACTACATGGATTGATGAGTGTTAGTGTAGGTTTTAGATGATTTTAGTGTACATTTAGATGATTTTAGTTTATAGATTGAGATGATTTAAGTGTAGTTTAGGATTTTAGATGATTTATATGTATTTAGTGTATAAATTTAGATGCATTTAGTGTATAAATTTAGAGGATTTTAGTGTATAGATTTTAGTGTAGATGATTTTATTGTATAGATGATTTTAGTGTAGTATATGACTTAGGGAATTTAGTGTTCACTTGCATGACTATTTTATTTTCTCGCTATGTAGGTGATGCTTCGAGGTGGACACGGTGGACGGCGTCGCGGGGGTGTTTGACGGTGGACGGCGTCGCGGCGGTGTTTGACGGGGGCAGCGTCGTGGGGGTGTTTGACGGGGGGAAGGCGTCCCGGAACTTCTTCGGCGATTCTCTCACGCGTCTAGGGTATAAATCTCCCTCCCACCTTTACATGTACCTAGGTTTTCTTTTTGTCTAGATCACCAAGTTTGTCGCGATACCTAGGCGTCTCTTCCCGACCGTAAGGGTTACGCGGATAAATATGCATTAGTGGTCTCGCATATTATGAACCGTAACTCTTACGGCATTTATCGGGACAGCCGGCGGATGCGTAGTTGGGTAGGTTCTCCCTGCTCTACCCCGATCCGAGACAGGATTTCGGTAGCGCCTCCCCGTTGTTCTCCGGATGCACACCCCTCTCGGCTTTTTGCCGAGACGTGTATCGGGAGAGCAGCGGGGAGGTGCTGCCGAAATTCTGTCTCGGATCGTGGTAGAGCTGGGAGAACGTACTCAATCTACGGATCCGGCGGCTGCTAGGAGCCCACCTAGTAGAGTTTCAGGTTGATGCACGCGTAAAATAAATAAATATATGATGCATTTATTTCGTATTTGATATATAAATGCTATGTTCGTCTGTTTTGTTGGTGATTAGAGGATGGATAATCGTGGCTGGATGTACGATGGCAGAATCAGTCAGTGCGACTATACTGATGAATGGGGAGAAAAGACCGAGCAGTTTGTGGATAGGGCGTTTGCCATCCCTAGCAGACCTATAAGTGTTTGGTGCCCTTGTAGTAAGTGCGCTAACCGAAAGGCACAGGACAAGGAAACTATGAGTATGCACCCGATCAAGTTTGGGTTCACACCGTCCTACAGGATTTGGACTTACCATGGAGAAAAGGCAAAGAAACGTGCTAGGAAGGAGGTGCGGCAGATTCAACCTAGGGGGAATATGACACTGGTTTTGATAGGTGCTTAGAAAACTTGGCTAATGGTAATGTGCCCGAAAGCTCTCATGTAGAGGTGGAGACACCTCGGGATGCGGAGACAAGTGAGGACCCGGAGGAAAACACAAAGGAGTATTATGAGGCTCGTTTGCTTCGCAGAAACCCCTACATGAAAATACGAGAGGTTACCCAACTAGATGCCATCGCTCGCCTTATGGCCTTGAAGTGCCATAGGAACTTGTGCGAGAGATGGGTTCGATGAACTTCCGGTCATCGTAGGCAGCCTTCCGCCGAAAGGGCACCTCTTGCCGCAAAACTTCTACTATTCGACCAAATTGCTCGGTGACCTTAAGATGTCATCTCAGCGGATACACGCTTGTCCAAAGGGATGCATGCTATTCGGAGAGGAGCACGGCTGACACAAATTATTGCATCAAATGCAATTCCTCTAGGTACTTTGAGGTAGACCGCAATGGTGATGGTCGGAAGAGGCGGACCACGGTTGCCAAGAATATCCTCCGCTATCTTCCGGTTCTACCGAGGATCCGGCGGCTCTTCATGACCGAGGATACTGCCCGGCGGATGAGGTGGGCCGTGGAAGGAAACGAGATACACCGACAAGATGATACATCCGTCGGATGGTACCGCATGGAAGAACTTTGTGAAGAAATTTCCATTGAAAGCGGGTGACCCGAGGAGCGTAGCGAGTTGCGATATCAACCGATGGGTTCAATCCATATGGTATGTCGGCTGCGGTATACGAGTTGTTGGCCGGTGTTTGTTATTCCCATGAACCTCCCCCGGCGTCCGCATGAGATCGGAGAACATGTTTGTGTCGATGATAATCCCGGGGCCCAAATACCCGGGCAAGAACATGAATGTGTACACGGAACCGCTGGTGGATGACTTGGTTCGTGGGCTGGGAAGGTCGCGGGATCCGAACATATGACGCATCAAAGAAGGAGTACTTCGATATGTATGTGTGGTACCACACGTCCTGCATGACCTGCCAGACACGTGCTTTGTTCCGCGGGTGGTGTACACATGGGAAGTGGCCTTGCCCACGGTGCGGACAGGCCGTGACTTTCTTCGGCTAAACAAGGGAGGCAAGTATTCATGCTTTGATGAAGCTCGACGGTTCCTTGAGCGGAGGCATGCATACGGGAGTGATGTAAAGAGTTTCAAGAAAGGTCGTGTTGTCCGTGGCCCGAAGCCAATTCCGAAGACCGGAACGGAAATCAAGGCCGAGTTAGATGCTCTTCAGCCTAGCCCTGATGGGAATGGTTTCTTAGGATATGGGGAGACACACCAATGGACTCACAAGCCGTGCTTATGGAAGCTCCCTTACTTTGAGTTTCTCGAGCTCCCGCATAACATTGATGTAATGCACACCGAGAAGAATATCGGTGAAGCCATTTGGAGCACGATTGTGGACACTGAGAAGACGAAGGATAACATAAAGGCTCGAATTGATCAAGAAATGTGGTGTGATAGGCCGGAGTTGAACATGCAGCCACCTAATGGTGCCAAAAAAACTTGGACTAAGCCACACGCTCCGTTCTGCCTCACAAAGGCCCAAAAAGGGAGGTCTTCCAATGGATGAAGGACTCCTTGTTTTTCCCCGATGGGTTCGCAGCCAAGCTGGATGAGGGGCCTGAACATTGAAACGCTGCGAGTACAAGGACTGAAGAGTCATGACTACCACATATGGCTTGAGCGGATAATGCCGGTGATGATTCGAGGCTATGTCCCTGAGAAGACTTGGCGAGTGCTAGCGAGGTTGAGTTTTTTCTTCCGCCGGATTTGTGCTAGGGAGTTAGACACTAAAGTGATTGAGAAGCTGGATGAAGAGGCACCCGTGTTGCTTTGCGATCTGGAGAAGATCTTTCCTCCGGGGTTTTTAATCCGATGCAACACATGATCCTGCACCTCGCGGAGGAGTGCTTAAAGGGGGCCCGAATTGGGGCCGTTGGCAGTTTGGTCCCGAGAGAGAAACACAAAAGCTTCGTCAAATGACCGGCAATAAATGCAAGATCGAAGCATCCATAGCCGAGGCGAGTCTCGAACGTGGAGGTGGCAAACTTCACCACTAAGCACTATGATCCCAACATTCCCACAAAGCACAACCCGGTCCTCCGTTACAATGCCGCCAACAATGAAGAAGTACCCAAGCTTAGCATCTTCGTGGGGCTTGGTGCCAAGTCAAGTGGCTCGAAGCCGTACAGAACGGACCTACATGAGCGGACCTTGATCCACTCGTATGTCTTAAACACCATGGTCGAAGTGAAGCCGTACATCGAGTAAGTGCGAACCATTTAATTATTCGCAAACATTCACTCGTATGTTCGTGGCTAACTCTTCCTCTTTTCATCGGTATAGGAAATTCAAGGCTATACATTGGAAGAATACCCACAGGGAGCCTACCCCGGAAGAATCCAAGCAAATTTTCGATAAGGGAGGCGGTTTCGGTTTCGATAGCTGGTTTTGTAATTTGGTACTATTCTATCCAAATTAGCTAGCACTTCCGACATTTATCGGTCATTTCTCGTTCTAAACTTCTTGTGCTAAACTTGTAGGCAAGAGCTGACAAAGAGATGAAGTCGAGCTAAGAAAAATTGCTAGGGGCTTTGACCATTCCGTAGAAGCGTTCAACTCCTATGACGTGAACGGGTATCGCTTCCGGACCCATCAATACACAACAAGCCGGCCCAACGCGAAGACAATAAATAGTGGGGTGGTATGTCAAGGTGATGATGGGCTCCATTACTATGGAAGAGTCGAGGGTATATACGAGCTGAATTACGGGTTTCACAAAGGGCTAAATCCCGTCGTCTTCAAATGCCATTGGTTTGACCCACGTCGGGTGAGACGGGATCCTGAAATTGGGTTGGTCGAAGTTGAAAGGAACTCCGTTTATAAGGGAGAGGATGTGTACATCTTGGCAACCCAGGCCTTTCAAGTATTCTATCTCCCGTACGCGTGCGTGAAACCCAACAAAACGTCTACATGGATGGGATGTTGTGATGACGGTGCCTTCACGCAATAGGCCGCCCCCGCCAAACAAGGACGATTACCGCCGCGTAGACCCCTCGGCAACGAGTGTCGAGTTTTATCGGGAAGAAGGGCTCCCCGGCCATTTCACAATCGGCTTGCCGACTATCGATGACATGGTCGTAGACGATGAACAAGAAGACGCGGGCATGGATGGAGACAATGCGGAAGATGAAGCCGAGGATGTCCGTGCCCCGGAAGACCTGAGTTTGCTCGAGGCGTTCAAAGCGAGGGATTGACCTCGATGCGGATGGACCACCTCCAGGTTTCATTGATGATTATTGGTTCGCCGAGCCCGATGACGATGAGGAGACACGCGGTCCAATCACGGATGGCGACACGGGCTACCGATCTATGTAGTAGTAATTGTGAGGCTAGCCTATTTGTAATAACTCCGTGTAATAGAGATTGTCTAGCTAGGTTATTTGTAAGAACTCCGTGCTATGTTTGAGAGAACTCTATGGTAGCTATTTGTTGCTTCCACTAATTAATGTTCATCCTTTTGCATTATTTGTTGCTTTCATTAATGTTCATCTACTTATATTTCTGTTGCTTTCACTAATATTTATCTCTTTGCAATATTGCGTACTAATAAACCACTCTCTTCATTTGTGTTTGCAGGTGATTGAAGCATGCCGCCAAAAAAAGGGGTGGCGGTCTTAAAAAGAAGCTCAAGGACTTGGTAGGTGTAGGGACTTCGAGGCGGGGCCGAGCTACTACCCCCTCCTAGCCCCCTCCTCGTCGCTCGCACAGGGCGTCCGCGTAGGAAGAATGCGACGCGGGTACTCACTCCTAGTCCTAGCCCCCTCCCGCAGCCGATGATGATGACGAGGAGGAGGACCGGGAGCACCACGGGGGTGGGGAGGACCAGGAGGAGGAGGTGGGTGGGGAGGACCAGGAGGAGGAGGGGGTGGGGAGGACCAGGAGGAGGAGGGGGACGAGGAGGACCTCTCGGAGGATGAGGGGTTGGGGAACTTAGTGTTCGATCCCGATCCAAGCCTAGAGTGGTGTGAGCCGGAGGATTACCGAGTACGTTCCAGCTGTGGAGAGGCCGAGGCCACATGATAGGAAGCCATATCGGCGTGGGATAACACAGCTCCCCTCGCTCGAAGAGGCGGCGCTACGGGCACGTTGTTCTTGTGCCCTATGGAAGGAGGTACATTTTAATTTTTGGCACTTCGTTATCGCAATTTTGTCATTATCAAAATTATTATCACATACATATTGATGTTGTCGTTTCATGGTGCAGCTCGTTCCAGTTTGAAGACCCGACGCGAGAGCCGCCACGTGGGTACTCGAACATCCTTGGGGGCCTACTTAGATGGTATTTCCCTGGGATAGTCAATCTCCCTACTTGTGGCTACGACGTAGCTTGGAGGTGGGCGCACTACAGCCTCGCGGAAGATCCTCTTGGCCGCGGCACCGCGGCGGATTTGGTTGTTGCCAAATTCTGGGTACGTGACTTTTGACTTCTTACCATTCATACACTCTCCTTGGTTCACAATAATTGCACTAATGCCCCTTGTTTTACCTATGTGCATGGTTGCAGAAATTCTTCAAGAGGGCCGAGGGCAAGGAGAATGCGTGCGATGATGTCCTACACCAGCTTGCAAGGAAGAGGGTGGCGGCATGCACTACGAGGCACGTATTCAATGCGTCCGCGACCGGCACGCCGACCGCTTCGTCCACATGAGTAAGGAGGACGCTCGCGACACGCTCATGCAGCCGTGGCGATACTTGCGGGTATTTGCATTTATGTGTTATTGATTTCTTTATCGCCATGTAGTTTATTTTACCATAATGGGTTTATCTTGTGCATGTAGAACCCTCCTCGGTACGTCGGCAACGACGATAGGTGCTTTCGTGCGATGGTCATGTGGTGGACATGCCCCCGGTACCTCAAGAAGCACGAGGAGGGCAAGAAGAAGCGGGCGAGAGATGCGAGGTGGATCGCATATCCAAGGCAGCATCCCCATCTCTCTTCACTGCAGAAGGAGGTGAGCAAATTAATGGTTCCTTCATTCTTTGAATTCATGTTATATATTTGTTAACTCTGCAAGGGTGTGTCACTTCACTCAATTACATGTTCTCTTTTGCAGGAAGTCAGGATAGGAGCGAAGCCTAACGTCTTTGCCGTGCTAAAGAAGATGAAGCAAAGGAAGACGCACGATCCCGAGACGGGGTCCGTGTGGGTTAACCCGCAATCCGAGACCCGGTGCACGTCGTATGTCTCCAAGTTCAAGCAGAAGTACGGCGAGGAGGCCAATCCGGAGGCCGAGGACTTTGACCCCGAGGTCGCGGTGCTTGCGGGAGAAGGCTTGAAGCATGGCCGCCTATGGTTTGGTGACGGGTGCGTCGACCCGGCGAGGGTTCCCTCTCTCCGCCGGATCCGTCGTGGTCGTAAGAGCGGCCAGCCCGAGGTAGAGCCCCGGCCACGGGCTTCGGATCTAGGCGTCGAGCGGTTACGGGTATGTTCTTCCTCGGGTCTCTACATTTCCTTTACATGCTTTCCATTGAAATGTTAATGACATCGCGGCAACACAACGTAGGAGGAGATGGCAGCGAAGGAGCAGGCGGCCCGGGAGCACGCACGGAACATGGAGCGGCAGATTCGGAGTACCGGCAGCGGCAGACACGGATGATGCGAGCGGATGCAACGAGCAGCAGCAGATGATGCAGCGGCGAGCGAGCACGGATGAGCTGGGCTGATGAGCCAGGACGGCTCGTCTACTCCACCGGGGAGTCTTCCTCCTCCACCTTACTCCATGTGGATGCCGCCACCGCCCACTCGGACCCGGGGACACCTATCACCGTCAACAACATGAACATCATCCGGAGCATGAACCTCGGTGAGTCCTCTTGTGCCCAACCCGCTACTTGTACTTGTTCAAGTGTTCAATATGCAAATGCAAATGCAAATGTTCATTCCATCAACCTTATAGATAATTATTCACAAGGCAATGACAATGAGGCCGGCGGAAGCGGAGGAGGACAATAAGGTTGATGGCATGGTCTTGATGGATTTGTGGACATTACACTTGTTATGGATTGTACTTGTACTTGATGTGTGTTGATGTATTTGTGGACATTGCACTTGTACTTGATGTATTTGTGGACATTGCACTTGTTATGCATAAACTATGTGTGCTCGATGTATTTGTGGTGTTGTTCATGTGTTTGGTGATGCTATGGTGAATATATATGTTGTATATGTTATATATATGTGAAATGCAATTTTGAAATGCAGGGATTAAAGAAAAACAGAAAAAAAATGAAAAAACCAGGGGCCTTTGCCGTGTGTATGCACACGGCAAAGGACATTTGGTCACTTTGCCGTGTGCATACACACGGCAAAGGCGCCACGTGGCGCAAGCCTCGTGCTCCTGGGAAGCCGGTGGGTGTCCTCGGAGAATCCTTTGCCGTGCATGCTGGGGAGTGGGCGCACGGCAAAGAGGAGAAGCACGGCAACGACTGCTCGCACGGCAACGTCGGGGCGCACGGCAGCCTCCAGGACGCACGGCAGAGACCGCGCGCACGGCAAACGCTCGAGCGCACGGCAACGAGCGCGCGCACGGCAAACGCTCGAGCGCACGGCAACGAGCGCGCGCACGGCAACGAGCCTTTGCCGTGCGGTTTGGTCGAGCGCACGGCAATGTCTTCTTTGCCGTCGAGGGCGTTGCCGTGCAGATGTTGCCGTGCGTCGACGCACGGCAAATCCTTTGCCGGGCAAATAAGGGCCTTTGCCGTGCGAATTATCGCACGGCAATGAATTGTTTTCCCGTAGTGTCTTATGATCCATGCCATATTATTGATGATACCTACATGTTTTATGCACACTTTATGTCATATTCGTGCATTTTCTGGAACTAACCTATTAACAAGATGCCGAAGAGCCGATTCTTTGTTTCTACGCTGTTTTTGGTTTCAGAAATCCTAGTAACGAAATATTCTCGGAATTGGACGAAATCAAGACCCGGGGTCCTATTTTGCCACGAACCTTCCGAGAAGACCGAAGGGATACGAAGTGGGGCGACGAGGCGCCGCCACCATAGGGCCGCGCGGCCGGAGGGGGCCGCGCCGCCCTATGGTGTGGGCCCCTCGTCGGCCCTCCGACTGCTGCCCTTCCGCCTACTTAAAGCCTCCGTCGCGAAACCCACGAGGCGAAAAACCACGATACGGAAAACCTTCCGGAGACGCCGCCGCCGCCAATCCCATCTCGGGGGATTACGGAGATCTCCTCCGGCACCCTGCCGGAGAGGGGATTCATCTCCCGGAGGACTCTACACCGCCATGGTCGCCTCCGGAGTGATGAGTGAGTAGTTCACCCCTGGACTATGGGTCCATAGCGGTAGCTAGATGGTTGTCTTCTCCTCATTGTGCTTCATTGTTGGATCTTGTGAGCTGCCTAACATGATCAAGATCATCTATACGTAATACTCTATGTTGTGTTTGTCGGGATCCGATGGATAGAGAATACCATGTTATGTTAATTATCAAGTTATTACATATGTGTTGTTTATGATCTTGCATGCTCTCCGTTATTAGTAGAGGCTCTGGCCAAGTTTTTGCTCTTAACTCCAAGAGGGAGTATTTATGCTCGATAGTGGGTTCATGCTGCATTGACACACGGGACGGTGACGGAAAGTTCTAAGGTTGTGTTGTCTTTGTTGCCACTAGGGATAAAACATTGATGCTATGTCCGAGGATGTAGTTATTGATTACATTACGCACCATACTTAATGCAATTGTACTGTTGCTTTGCAACTTAATGCTGGAGGGGTTCGGACGATAACCTGAAGGTGGACTTTTTAGGCATAGATGCAGTTGGATGGCGGTCTATGTACTTTGTCGTAATGCCCAATTAAATCTCACTATACTTATCATGACATGTATGTGCATTGTTATGCCCTCTCTATTTGTCAATTGCCGACTGTAATTTGTTCACCCAACATGCTTTTATCTTATGGGAGAGACACCTCTAGTGAGCTGTGGACCCCGGTCCATTCTTTAATCTTGAAATACAAATCTCTTTGCAATACTTGTTTTTCTTGTTTTCTCTGCAAACAATCATCTTCCACACAATACGGTTAATCCTTTGTTACTGACAAGCCGGTGAGATTGACAACCTCAGCTGTTTCGTTGGGGCAAAGTACTTTGGTTGTGTTGTGCGGGTTCCACGTTGGCGCCGGAATCTCCGGTGTTGCGCCGCACTACATCCCGCCGCCATCAACCTTCAACGTGCTTCTTGGCTCCTCCTGGTTCGATAAACCTTGGTTTCTTTACGAGGGAAAACTTGCTCGCTGTGCGCATCATACCTTCCTCTTGGGGTTCCCAACGAACGTGTGAAATACACGCCATCAAGCATATTTTACGGCGCCGTTGCCGGGGAGATCAAGACACGCTGCAAGGGAGTCTCCACTTCTCAATCTCTTTACTTTGTTTTTGTCTTGCTTTATTTTATTTACTACTTTGTTTGCTGCATTATATCAAAACACAAAAAAATTAGTTGCTAGCTTTACTTTATTTCTTGTCTTGCACTCTATATCAAAAACACAAAAAAATTAGTTACTTGCATTTACTTTACTTGATTCATCATGTTTCCTTTTAATTTTACCACAAAAAACATACCGGTAGGACGCGGGTCTATAATTGGGAGAAACAATATAGAAGAATTTTTCAGTCATGTTAGTACCGTTGAAGATTTTGAAGATAGACACTTGGTAGAACTTGCTCCTACTTATGAAATTGCTGCTTGCTTGCTTTAGTTCGCATGTTGGAAACTAAATTTGTTAATCTCAATCCTATAATCCAACACATGTTTCTTACACTCGGTGATATGGAAGAGGGGAAAAGAAAGATTTTGTTTTAGAAACCCTTCTTAGAGAATTTGGTGGTCTAGCAAGAGAGGCTAGAAAGGTCTTTGCTAAATTTAATATGCTTGGTTCTCATACTAATTTTGTTGGTCTCCTTGAAAAAATGGACATGGATAGAATAAGGTACACTAATAATACTAATGATGGTGGGGAGATCAAAGCACCAATACCATGTAAACTCCTAGCTATGAATGATGCACTAGAAAATAACTATGCTTGGCTTGTTCACGAAAATTTGTTCGATGAGAGTAGCAAGCCCAAGACTAATGAAAAGGGAGACGCTGAAACTTATGTATCCAATATACTATGCATGGTTGAGAAAACTCCAAACCCCGCTGTAGATGCACCACCCTTTGATAACACTTGAGTTACACTTTCGCGCCTAGGCTGAAAGGCGTTAAAGAAAAGCGCTTATGGGAGACAACCCATGTTTTTACTACAGTATTTTTGTTTTATATTTGAGTCTTGGAAGTTGTTTACTACTGTAGCAACCTCTCCTTATCTTAGTTTTGAGTTTTGTTGTGCCAAGTAAAGTCTTTGATAGTAAAGTAAGTACTAGATTTGGATTACTTGCGCAGTTCCAGATTTCTTTGCTTGTCACGAATCTGGGTCTACCTCCCTGTAGGTAGCTCAGAAAATTAAGCCAATTTACGTGCATGATCCTCGGATATGTACGCAACTTTCATTCAATTTGGGCATTTTCATTTGAGCAAGTCTGGTGGCCTAATAAAATCCATCTTTACGGACTGTTCTGTTTTGACAGATTCTGCCTTTTATTTCGCATTGCCTCTTTTGCTATGTTGGATGAATTTCTTTGATCCATTAATGTCCAGTAGCTTTATGCAATGTCCAGAAGTGTTAAGAATGATTGTGTCACCTCTGAACATGTGAATTTTTATTGTGCACTAACCCTCTAATGAGTTGTTTCGAGTTTGGTGTGGAGGAAGTTTTCAAGGATCAAGAGAGGAGTATGATGCAATATGATCAAGGAGAGTGAAAGCTCTAAGCTTGGGGATGCCCCGGTGGTTCACCCCTGCATATTCTAAGAAGACTCAAGCGTCTAAGCTTGGGGATGCCCAAGGCATCCCCTTCTTCATCGACAACATTATCGGGTTCCTCCCCTGAAACTATATTTTTATTCCGTCACATCTTATGCACTTTGCTTGGAGCGTCGGTTTGTTTTTGTTTTTTGTTTTGTTTGAATAAAATGGATCCTAGCATTCACTTTATGGGAGAGAGACACGCTCCGCTGTAGCATATGGACAAGTATGTCCTTAGGCTCTACTCATAGTATTCATGGCGAAGTTTCTTCTTCGTTAAATTGTTATATGGTTGGAATTGGAAAATGCTACATGTAGTAATTCTAAAATGTCTTGGATAATTTGATACTTGGCAATTGTTGTGCTCATGTTTAAGCTCTTGCATCATATACTTTGCACCCATTAATGAAGAAACACTTAGAGCTTGCTAATTTGGTTTGCATATTTGGTTTCTCTAGAGTCTAGATAACATCTAGTATTGAGTTTTGAACAACAAGGAAGACGGTGTAGAGTCTTATAATGTTTACAATATGTCTTTTATGTGAGTTTTGCTGTACCGTTCATCCTTGTGTTTGTTTCAAATAACCTTGCTAGCCTAAACCTTGTATCGAGAGGGAATACTTCTCATGCATCCAAAATCCTTGAGCCAACCACTATGCCATTTGTGTCCACCATACCTACCTACTACATGGTATTTATCCGCCATTCCAAAGTAAATTGCTTGAGTGCTACCTTTAAAATTCCATCATTCACCTTTGCAATATATAGCTCATGGGACAAATAGCTTAAAAACTATTGTGGTATTGAATATGTACTTATGCACTTTATCTCTTATTAAGTTGCTTGTTGTGCGATAACCATGTTTACGGGGACGCCATCAACTATTCTTTGTTGAATATCATGTGAGTTGCTATGCATGTCCGTCTTGTACGAAGTAAGAGAGATCTACCACCTTAATGGTTGGAGCATGCATATTGTTAGAGAAGAACATTGGGCCGCTAACTAAAGCCATGATTCATGGTGGAAGTTTCAGTTTTGGACATATATCCTCAATCTCATATGAGAATAATAATTGTTGCCACATGCTTATGCATTAAAGAGGAGTCCATTATACTGTTGTCCATGTTGTCCCGGTATGGATGTCTAAGTTGAGAATAATCAAAAGCGAGAAATCCAAAATGCGAGCTTTCTCCTTAGACCTTTGTACGGGCGGCATGGAGGTACCCCATTGTGACACTTGGTTAAAACATGTGCATTGCAAAGATCCGGTAGTCCAAGCTAATTAGGACAAGGTGCGGGCACTATTAGTATACTATGCATGAGGCTTGCAACTTGTAAGATATAATTTACATAACTCATATGCTTTATTACTACCGTTGACAAAATTGTTTCATGTTTTCAAAATAAAAGCTCTAGCACAAATATAGCAATCGATGCTTTCCTCTTTGAAGGACCATTCTTTTTACTTTTATGTTGAGTCAGTTCACCTATCTCTCTCCACCTCAAGAAGCAAACACTTGTGTGAGCTGTGCATTGATTCCTACATACTTGCATATTGCACTTGTTATATTACTCTATGTTGACAATTATCCATGAGATATACATGTTACAAGTTGAAAGCAACCGCTGAAACTTAATCTTCCTTTGTGTTGCTTCAATACCTTTACTTTGATTTATTGCTTTATGAGTTAACTCTTATGCAAGACTTATTGATGCTTGTCTTGAAGTACTATTCATGAAAAGTCTTTGCTTTATGATTCACTTGTTTACTCATGTCATTACCATTGTTTTGATCGCTGCATTCATTACATATGTTTACAAATAGTATGATCAAGGTTATGATGGCATGTCACTTCAGAAATTATCTTTGTTATCGTTTTACACTGCTCGGGACGAAGCAGAACTAAGCTTGGGGATGCTGATACGTCTCCGACGTATCGATAATTTCTTATGATCCATGCCATATTATTGATGATACCTACATGTTTTATGCACACTTTATGTCATATTCGTGCATTTTACGGAACTAACCTATTAACAAGATGCAGAAGAGCCGATTCTTTGTTTTACTGCTGTTTTTGGTTTCAGAAATCCTAGTAACGAAATATTCTCGGAATTGGACGAAATCAAGACCCGGGGTCCTATTTTGCCACGAACCTTCCGGAAGACCGAAGAGGATACGAAGTGGGGCGACGAGGCGCCGCCACCATAGGGCGGCGCGGCCGAGGGGGGCCGCGCCGCCTATGGTGTGGGCCCCTCGTCGGCCCTCCGACTCGCCCTTCCGCCTACTTAAAGCCTCCGTCGCGAAACCCCGATGCGAAAAACCACGATACGGAAAACCTTCCGAGACGCCGCCGCCGCCAATCCCATCTCGGGGGATTACGGAGATCTCCTCCGGCACCCTGCCGGAGAGGGGATTCATCTCCCGGAGGACTCTACACCGCCATGGTCGCCTCCGGAGTGATGAGTGAGTAGTTCACCCCTGGACTATGGGTCCATAGCGGTAGCTAGATGGTTGTCTTCTCCTCATTGTGCTTCATTGTTGGATCTTGTGAGCTGCCTAACATGATCAAGATCATCTATACGTAATACTCTATGTTGTGTTTGTCGGGATCCGATGGATAGAGAATACCATGTTATGTTAATTATCAAGTTATTACATATGTGTTGTTTATGATCTTGCATGCTCTCCGTTATTAGTAGAGGCTCTGGCCAAGTTTTTGCTCTTAACTCCAAGAGGGAGTATTTATGCTCGATAGTGGGTTCATGCTGCATTGACACCTGGGACGGTGACGGAAAGTTCTAAGGTTGTGTTGTCTTGTTGCCACTAGGGATAAAACATTGATGCTATGTCAGAGGATGTAGTTATTGATTACATTACGCACCATACTTAATGCAATTGTACGTTGCTTTGCAACTTAATGCTTGGAAGGGGTTCGGACGATAACACTGAAGGTGGACTTTTTAGGCATAGATGCGGTTGGATGGCGGTCTATGTACTTTGTCGTAATGCCCAATTAAATCTCACTATACTTATCATGACATGTATGTGCATTGTTATGCCCTCTCTATTTGTCAATTGCCGATTGTAATTTGTTCACCCAACATGCTTTTATCTTATGGGAGAGACACCTCTAGTGAGCTGTGGACCCCGGTCCATTCTTTAATACTGAAATACAAATCTGCTTGCAATACTTGTTTTTACTGTTTTCTCCGCAAACAATCATCTTCCACACAATACGGTTAATCCTTTGTTACAGCAAGCCGGTGAGATTGACAACCTCATCTGTTTCGTTGGGGCAAAGTACTTTGGTTGTGTTGTGCGGGTTCCACGTTGGCGCGGAATCTCCGGTGTTGCGCCGCACTACATCCCGCCGCCATCAACCTTCAACGTGCTTCTTGGCTCCTCCTGGTTCGATAAACCTTGGTTTCTTTACGAGGGAAAACTTGCTGCTTGTGCGCATCATACCTTCCTCTTGGGGTTCCCAACGAACGTGTGAAATACACGCCATCACTTACCTGTGTGAATGATGGAAGTGAACACCAATAGAATGATAACATTTAATGTTATAAATTATCAACCTGGGAAGAGAAAGATGGAATATCTTTTGTATGGGAAGGAATGTTGGAAGTGGTTGCTCTCCACTTAGATAGTTGATGACATGAAGGAAGATCAGTGGGAGGTACTTTATCTACAAGTTTGTGGGTTCATTTGATAGTGGTTCAGTGAAAATGTTTTGAACCATATCATTGATGAGACATGCATGCACCTTCTGAAAGCAATTGCATGATTTGTATGTTTCCAAAGAAGCTACCAACAATATGTTTTTTTTATCAAGAAAGTGATGCGCCTGGGTTAAAAGGAGGGACTCGAGTTGCAAATCATGCGAATGGGAATCACATTAGAAAATGAAATAAGATCCTTGTTGCTATTTGGCTCATTACCAGATACTTAGAAGACCTTTAAGGTCAGTTTGTGATATTTAGGACCTAATGGCTTGGAACCTTGTGATGACTCATGACGGTTGATGGCATCACCAAATATTGCTTGATGGAAAAAAACTCCGTGTGTACCAACTCGTTGGGACTCCAAATGCAAAGGTGTTGTAGCAAGCGTATTTTTCCCACAAGGGTGACTCGAGGGTTTATATCGAAATCTCGGGGAATTAGCTTAGAAGCTAAATTCTTCCTTCTCCTCTTCTAGCAACCTGCAAAATAAAGTTCTTGCCATGTGTCCCAACTCTACCGTGTGATTTTCAAGCACAAGGTTTCATATTAGTAATAGAAAATACAAGTATAAAAATAAATTAAAGTAAAATAAAGTAAACAAATTAGTAAACTAGATGAAATCAAATAAATGCTAGTGGTATTTGGGTTTTGTGTGTGTGTGTATGTAGAGATAGTTTTTTTTTGATATTTTGGAGTAAATAACAGTAGAAAATGTGAAGCAACGTAAAAGTGTTGGAAAGGTGTTAACAGTGATTCTCAATGGACCGGGGTCATGGGTTCACTTGTCTACTATCTTTTTAAGTTGTAGTGGACACTAACAATTCATCAATGACATAATATTGGTGGAACTTCACTGTGTTTGATAAGAATTCATAAGGGCATTACGACCTAACATAAGATGATCCAACACATCTCTCTTATACTCCTCAAGAAAGGGAAAAGTCCAAGCAATCTTTAATTATGAATCGACGGAGTATAGCCTTAAGTAATATGACATAATGTTTGAATATCAAATATGCTACCTTGAACAAAAAAAGATTATCACAATCTCACATGATAAACATCGCACATGTATTCACTTTATCCCTAGTGAGGCAACAAAAGGAAGGTAAATACCATAGTAGATCATGAATTTGTTGTCAATATTCAATACCACCACCATGCTACTCCATCCAATACACACTTCTTCCCACACGTACATGTTACGGAATACATGTTGGATCGGAACAAGCACTTAAGAACGGGATACATGATATGCATCTATCAATGCATCTTACACAAGAATATGATGATTGCCACACTAATAGGCTCCTACACATTCCTAGCATATCAAAAGATTCATGGAAAATCATTTTAGGACCCAAAGTAATCGCTCTAACACTAATAGGCAGAATCTATCCAGATTTTTAGTTGCAGCAAAACAGTTTGAATTCGGCCAATTTTACATGTCAGGAATTTTTGAATTTTTTTGTTCTTATAAAGGATTAAAAGTTGCGAGCTTCGAGCCAATTTTTCGTGATTTTAGGAGTTAACAAACAGAGTAAAAAATTACGCACTAAAAAGTAGCATGCAGAAATCAGCAACTCCTCTTATGTTTCACAACTTGAAGACATCCAAATGGGTTAAACTTGGTACCTTATTTAAATAACCATACATATAAATAAAAAAGAAACTCTCTTTCTACTGCAAGAGTTCATCGGAAAAATAAAAATAAAATAACTCGGGTTGCCTCTCGCAAAGCGCTTTCCTTAGTCATATAGCTAGGCTTTACTTACTTGTTTCAAGTGGCATGAAGATCATGAGGTAGCTTTTATCTTGGTGCTACGCCCTTTTTCCTTGGAAAGTGTTCCATTCACTTCTTGTGTGGGAATTCAAACTTCACATTCCCTTCCTTTGAGTCAATGATTGCAGATGTAGTTCTCAAAAAAGGTCTTCCAAGGATTATAGGATTAGAGGGTTTATTTCACATGTCCATGATAACAAAATAAATAGGCCTAAAAGTCATATTAACTGAACCATTATATCATATAATTTTCCTAAGGCTTGTGTGGTTGAGTCATTAGTAAGCAAAAGATTTATTGGGCAATTTTCCATAGTTTTGAGTTCTAGTAGATCATATAATTCCATAGTTTCTAATACTTCCTTGCACAATCAGCAATATGATGTCTAGGTCTGCACCCTGGTGGGGAATGGAATTTTCAGACCGAAGCTTGTTTATCAGCAACACTTTGCGAGTCTGGCAACTCGTCCACCTTCCAGTTGGCTATGGAAGAGTAGATGCACTTCCAAGCACAAATTCTTTGCCTGGCTCATCCTCCATGATAGAATAAACACCAAGGATATGCTCATCCGAAGGCACTGGAATGTCACAAATAATCATTCTTGTGTGTTGTGTCATGGAAATATTCTGGAGGACTGAGGCATCTATTTTTCAACTATTAGTTCAGTTCTAGGATCTGGAATTATCTCCAAATTACCTAGAAACCTGGGGATACTAGTGCCTCCATCATAGCCGCAAAAAAAGAGTTTCAAAGGACCATGTTTTGTTGAAATAATAATTTTGACCTATTGGTGTATCCGGAAGCGGATGAATAAGCTGGATCTTCCAAGTAATTGGACCGACTTTCAGAGGTTGGAAGACAATGTTTTGTCATGAAGTCACCATGCTTAAGCATCGTGTGAAAGTTGAATCTGCAGCCAAATTAACATCCTGGCTTATTTCTCTACCATAAACTCTAGGATACTCCTTCTTTTATGTATATGTTGTATAGAACACTGTTGTAACTTTATCTTGGTGGTTTTGATGAAGTGGCACTATGGGGGGCTCCCCCATAGTAAAGGTTTCAAAAAAAAATAGTTCTTTACATAGCACAGAGACACTAGATCCAAGATCTAAGATAGCATAAAGGGTCCCTTTGCCAATAGTGGTTAATATCTTGGGAATCCAAACATCCCCAAGCTTTGGTGGTATCATAGTTTCATTATTGTATGTTTATATCTTTTCTTTGATTGCATAGTTTGCTATGTAAGAGCCAAATCCTTCTTGATGAACATTAATAGATGGGTCATTAAAAACTTTTGTAAGATACTAATAAGTTCATGCAAGCTAGATTTATCAAGATCAAGTAGAGGCTCTTTTGTTTCACTTAGCATTTTAACTTCATCTTTTGTGTATCATTTGTCATCTTTGGTGGCTCTTTGGTGGTGGTTTCTTTTTGTTTCTTAATATTTTTGTTTCCCAAGGACATGGATGATTCTTCTAGAATGATACTTCTACTTTCCCACATTTATTGGTTTCCTTGTTAAATTCCAAATCAAGATTTTTTTATTTTGTCCAGGATCCTATTGATGCCATCTTCAACAAACATTCCATCTCATAGGGCAAAGGCTTCATAAGGTTTGATGTTTAAAAAAGAGGTTTCGACTTATTTATGTAGGAAACACATAGAATAATTATTCGGGCCATAATAGAAACTACTTATAAGAATCCAATCTCTTAACCCATGTTCCATATTATAGGACTTTTTAAAACCTAATCCAAGCTTTTGTGAGAGTTTTATTTTCTTGTTGCTTAAAATGAAATATATCTTTTTTCGACGAAGGTTGCATTTTCCAATTTGTTCCAAAAACAAGGTCTGTCATATTAAACCATGATTTTAAATCTCTTTTAGGTGCATTTTCATACCATAATTTAGAGGCTTCTGTTAAGGAGTGCGGGAATAACTTTACTCTTAATATTTCTGGGTCACAATCAGGAGTTTTTATTGTCTCACATAATCTATCAAAATTTATAACATGCCATTCTGCAGCTAGTGAGTTAACATTAGCAAACCTGGTGGAGTAGAGTGTGCTTATTACTTTTTGTTCAATATGGAATTCAAGATTCTTTGTACTACACATATGATTGCATCCTTTTGTTCCTAATTTTAACTTTTTGTTGTTCCTACTCATGATTGTAAGCAAAAGGTGGATACTAATTTTTATGATTTTTTGTGTTTTCAAGAGAAAATAAAAATAAAGAATAAAAACAAGACAAAGAAAATTACTTTAAAATCTAAAGGAGAAAGAAAAGATCATAGTGGTGCAACCTCCCCAAGCTCAGGTGTTTGCACAAAGTTGATGAAGATGTTGATGTGATGTTCCTCTTGCAACTATGGCGCCAGAAGATGTTTTAGCGATTGATATGGAGATTAACCACCACTTGAACCCAAAGTGATGTAGCTTCTTGCAACTCCCCGGCAACGGCGCCGAGAAAATTGTACTTGATGACGGTTGATGGCGTCACCAAATATCGCTTGATGGCAACAACTCTATGTGTACCAATATATTGGAACTCCAAGTGCAAAGTATTAAAGCAAGCATCTTTTCCCTGCAAGGGCGACTCGAGGTTTATATCAAACTCTCGGGGAATTGGCTTAAAAGTTGTATTCTTCCTTCTCCTATTCTAGCAACCTGCAAAATAAATTTCTTTCCTTGTGTCTCCAACTCCACCGTGTGGTTGTCAAGCACAAGGTTTCCTATTAGTAATAGGAAATACAAGGATAAAATAAAGTAAAGTAAAGTAAACAACTTAAGTAAACTAGATGAAAGCAAATAAAAGCTAGTGGTATTTGGGTTTTGTGTGTGTGTATGTAGAGATAGTATTTTTTGTATTTTTGGTTAAATAACAGTAGAAAATGTAAATCAAGGTAAAAGTGTTGGAAAGGTGTTACCGAGTGATTTTCAATGGACCGGGGTCATGGGTTCACTTGTCTACTATCTTTTTAAGTTGTAGTGGACACTAACAATTCATCGGTGGCATACTATTGGTGGAACTTCACTGTGTTTGATAAGAATTCATAAGGGCATTACGACCTAACATAAGATGATGCAACACATCTCTCGTATACTCCTCAAGAAAGGGAAAAGTCCAAGCAATATTTAATTATGAATCGACAGAGTATAGCCTTAAGTAATATGACATAATGTTTGAATATCAAATATGCTACCTTGAAAAAAAATATTATCACAATCTCACATGATAAACATCGCACATGTATTCACTTTATCCCTAGTGAGGCAACAAAAGGAAGGTAAATACCATAGTAGATCATGAATTTGTTGTCAATATTCAATACCACCACCATGCTACTCCATCCAATACACACTTCTTCCCACACGTACATGTTCTGGAATACATGTTGGATCGGAACAAGCACTTAAGAACGAGATACATGATATGCATCTATCAATGCATCTTACACATAATAGGTTTCAATCTCATATATCAATATAATAGAATAAAGATCCACCATATATTTGGTTACCCATTTTGGCGGTGACTGGCATGTCAAAAAGGTTGCTTAAGTGTGTGGCGTTGAATACAATCGAAATGGCGTTGAATACATCTAAAGTTGAGTTCGTCGGAGTAATAGGTGCGAGCAAAGAGCTAATGTGGTAAAATGATTGGCTTCCGAGCTTGGTCTTAAGAAAGACAAATATGTGTTGTTTTGTGACAACCGAGAGTGCTATCAACCTAAGTAACAATGAAAGTTTTTATTCAATGTCGAAGCATATTGGTTTACGCTATCATTAGATTTGAGACATGCTAAATTCTAACAAAGTGTAGATTGAGAATGTGCACACAAATAAAAATGTGTTGGTATTTTTACCCAGGTGGTGTGACCCTCCATGATGTCGGGAGGGAGAGTTTGTTCAGCCATGCCTCTCTACATGGAGTTGTGTTGGCAGGACAACATTAGCCCAAGAGTCCAACACTTATGAACCATTGATCGAGGTTCGTATTTAACGGTTGAGCCGTCTCCTTGAGAGGTAAATAAGAAACCCTAGCCATCCTTGGTGGTTGTATGTGAGAGTGAACAAGCAAGCCAAAAAGTGGCTGCGATTGTAAGAGGGTGTTAGAACACACTAGGACACCACAACCAAGTGTGAAAAGAGGAAGAAGAAGAGAGGTGATTTTTGTCAAGATTTATGAGATTTGACAAGGTTCTTTTCAAGCCGGTGATTGGAGGATCAAACATGTTTGGCTTGGCTCTAAACTTGATTAGCTTGCTCCTTACTTTGACTAGTATGATTGGGTTAGCTGGTTTGAGATTTCGGTAAGTAGATTTGATAGCGGCTTTGTAAGCTGGACTAGTGCAGTTTCAACACATAGTTTAGAGAGGTAAACACTTTCATATTGAGCTGATTTTTGGCTACTATGTTGGGAACATGTATATATGTTTGTCTACCATTACCGAAGGGAACAAAAACTATGATATATTTGTCATATTGTAATTTTGCCTCTTGCTATTGTGGTTGTGGTAGTGGTTGTTATTGTCAGTGGGCAACAAGCTAAAGTGTGCCGTACTCTCTAAATGTTATGGAGAAGACTCTGTAATCAGGCTACTCATAGTGAAACCGTAGGTTCACACTTGTGATTTTCTGTCCTTGCATCAAGGAGGTTTGTCACATAAATTCGTATGCCACTTGTGCATGTTATTATGTTTATTGCAGCTCAATACCTTCTGGTTGAAGCTATCTTCAAAGTTTTTTCACAGAGGACAGTCAGGTAGTGTTTCTTCCAAAAAAA
>NC_061514.1:324882692-324916257 GCF_022539505.1 Lolium rigidum | reverse complement strand
CTTATGTTCTATGCCATATTATTGATGATACCTACATGTTTTATGCACACTTTATGTCATATTCGTGCATTTTACGGAACTAACCTATTAACAAGATGCCGAAGTGCCGATTCTTTGTTTTACTGCTGTTTTTGGTTTCAGAAATCCTAGTAACGAAATATTCTCGGAATTGGACGAAATCAAAGACCCGGGGCCTATTTTGCCACGAACCTTCCGGAAGACCGAAGAGCGATACGAAGTGGGGCCACGAGGTGGCCAAACCATAGGGCGGCGCGGCCAGAGGGGGCCGCGCCGCCCTATGGTGTGGGCCCTCGTCGCCCCCCGACTCTGCCCTTCCGCCTACTTAAAGCCTCCGTCGCGAAACCCTGATGCGAAAAACCACGATACGGAAAACCTTCCAGAGACGCCGCCGCCGCCAATCCCATCTCAGGGGATTCTGGAGATCTCCTCCGGCACCCTGCCGGAGAGGGGATTCATCTCCCGGAGGACTCTACACCGCCATGGTCGCCTCCGGAGTGATGAGTGAGTAGTTCACCCCTGGACTATGGGTCCATAGCGGTAGCTAGATGGTTGTCTTCTCCTCATTGTGCTTCATTGTTGGATCTTGTGAGCTGCCTAACATGATCAAGATCATCTATCTGTAATACTCTATGTTGTGTTTGTCGGGATCCGATGGATAGAGAATACCATGTTATGTTAATTATCAAGTTATTACATATGTGTTGTTTATGATCTTGCATGCTCTCACGTTATTAGTAGAGGCTGCGGCCAAGTTTTTGCTCTTAACTCCAAGAGGGAGTATTTATGCTCGATAGTGGGTTCATGCTGCATTGACACACGGGACGATGACGAGAAAGTTCTAAGGTTGTGTTGTCTTTGTTGCCACTAGGGATAAAACATTGGTGCTATGTCCGAGGATGTAGTTGTTGATTACATTACGCACCATACTTAATGCAATTGTACTGTTGCTTTGCAACTTAATACTTGGAGGGGTTCGGACGATAACTCTGAAGGTGGACTTTTTAGGCATAGATGCGGTTGGATGGCGGTCTATGTACTTTGTCGTAATGCCCAATTAAATCTCACTATACTTATCATGACATGTATGTGCATTGTTATGCCCTCTCTATTTGTCAATTGCCGATTGTAATTTGTTCACCCAACATGCTTTTATCTTATGGGAGAGACACCTCTAGTGAGCTGTGGACCCCGGTCCATTCTTTAATCTTGAAATACAAATCTCGCTGCAATACTTGTTTTTACTGTTTTCTCTGCAAACAATCATCTTCCACACAATACGGTTAATCCTTTGTTACGGCAAGCCGGTGAGATTGACAACCTCAGCTGTTTCGTTGGGGCAAAGTACTTTGGTTGTGTTGTGCGGGTTCCACGTTGGCGCCGGAATCTCGGTGTTGCGCCGCACTACATCCCGCCGCCATCAACCTTCAACGTGCTTCTTGGCTCCTCCTGGTTCGATAAACCTTGGTTTCTTTACGAGGGAAAACTTGCTGCTTGTGCGCATCATACCTTCCTCTTGGGGTTGCCCAACGAACGTGTGAAATACACGCCATCAAGCATATTTTAAGGCGCCGTTGCGGGGAGATCAAGACACGCTGCAAGGGGAGTCTCCACTTCTCAATCTCTTTACTTTGTTTTTGTCTTGCTTTATTTTATTTACTACTTTGTTTGCTGCATTTATATCAAAACACAAAAAAATTAGTTGCTAGCTTTACTTTATTTACTGTCTTGCATTTATATCAAAACACAAAAAAATTAGTTGCTGGCTTTACTTTACTGGATTCATAATGTTTCCTTTTAATGTTACCACAAAAAACATACAGGTAGGACGCGGGTCTATAATTGGGAGAAACAATATAGAAGAATTTTTCAGTCATGTTAGTACCGTTGAAGATTTTGAAGATAGACACTTGGTAGAACTTGCTCCTACTTATGAAATTGCTTGCTCTTGCTTTAGTTCGCATGTTGGAAACTAAATTTGTTAATCTCAATCCTATAATCCAACACATGTTTCTTACACTTGGTGATATGGAAGAGGGGAAAAGAAAGATTTTGTTTTAGAAACCCTTCTTAGAGAATTTGGTGGTCTAGCAAGAGAGGCTAGAAAGGTCTTTGCTAAATTTAATATGCTTGGTTCTCATACTAATTTTGTTGGTCTCCTTGAAAAAATGGACATGGATAGAATAAGGTACACTAATAATACTAATGATGGTGGGGAGATCAAAGCACCAATACCATGTAAACTCCTAGCTATGAATGATGCACTAGAAAATAACTATGCTTGGCTTGTTCTGAAAATTTGTTCGATGAGAGTAGCAAGCCCAAGACTAATGAAAAGGGAGACGCTGAAACTTATGTATCTAATATACTATGCATGGTTGAGAAAACTCCAAACCCCGCTGTAGATGCACCACCCTTTGATAACACTTGAGTTACACTTTACGCGCCTAGGCTGAAAGGCGTTAAAAAAGCGCTTATGGGAGACAACCCATGTTTTTACTACAGTACTTTTGTTTTATATTTGAGTCTTGGAAGTTGTTTACTACTGTAGCAACCTCTCCTTATCTTAGTTTTGAGTTTTGTTGTGCCAAGTAAAGTCTTTGATAGTAAAGTAAGTACTAGATTTGGATTACTGCGCAGTTCCAGATTTCTTTGCTGTCACGAATCTGGGTCTACCTCCCTGTAGGTAGCTCAGAAAATTAAGCCAATTTACGTGCATGATCCTCAGATATGTACGCAACTTTCATTCAATTTGGGCATTTTCATTTGAGCAAGTCTGGTGGCCTAATAAAATCCATCTTTACGGACTGTTCTGTTTTGACAGATTCTGCCTTTTATTTCGCATTGCCTCTTTTGCTATGTTGGATGAATTTCTTTGATCCATTAATGTCCAGTAGCTTTATGCAATGTCCAGAAGTGTTAAGAATGATTGTGTCACCTCTGAACATGTGAATTTTTATTGTGCACTAACCCTCTAATGAGTTGTTTCGAGTTTGGTGTGGAGGAAGTTTTCAAGGATCAAGAGAGGAGTATGATGCAATATGATCAAGGAGAGTGAAAGCTCTAAGCTTGGGGATGCCCCGGTGGTTCACCCCTGCATATTCTAAGAAGACTCAAGCGTCTAAGCTTGGGGATGCCCAAGGCATCCCCTTCTTCATCGACAACATTATCGGGTTCCTCCCCGAAACTATATTTTTATTCCGTCACATCTTATGCACTTTGCTTGGAGCGTCGGTTTGTTTTTGTTTTTTGTTTTGTTTGAATAAAATGGATCCTAGCATTCACTTTATGGGAGAGAGACACGCTCAGTTGTAGCATATGGACAAGTATGTCCTTAGGCTCTACTCATAGTATTCATGGCGAAGTTTCTTCTTCGTTAAATTGTTATATGGTTGGAATTGGAAAATGCTACATGTAGTAATTCTAAAATGTCTTGGATAATTTGATACTTGGCAATTGTTGTGCTCATGTTTAAGCTCTTGCATCATATACTTTGCACCCATTAATGAAGAAACACTTAGAGCTTGCTAATTTGGTTTGCATATTTGGTTTCTCTAGAGTCTAGATAACATCTAGTATTGAGTTTTGAACAACAAGGAAGACGGTGTAGAGTCTTATAATGTTTACAATATGTCTTTTATGTGAGTTTTGCTGTACCGTTCATCCTTGTGTTTGTTTCAAATAACCTTGCTAGCCTAAACCTTGTATCGAGAGGGAATACTTCTCATGCATCCAAAATACTTGAGCCAACCACTATGCCATTTGTGTCCACCATACCTACCTACTACATGGTATTTATCCGCCATTCCAAAGTAAATTGCTTGAGTGCTACCTTTAAAATTCCATCATTCACCTTTACAATATATAGCTCATGGGACAAATAGCTTAAAAACTATTGTGGTATTGAATATGTACTTATGCACTTTATCTCTTATTAAGTTGCTTGTTGTGCGATAACCATGCTTCTGAGGACGCCATCAACTACTCTTTGTTGAATATCATGTGAGTTGCTATGCATGTCCGTCTTGTACTGAAGTAAGAGAGATCTACCACCTTAATGGTTGGAGCATGCATATTGTTAGAGAAGAACATTGGGCCGCTAACTAAAGCCATGATTCATGGTGGAAGTTTCAGTTTTGGACATATATCCTCAATCTCATATGAGAATAATAATTGTTGCCACATGCTTATGCATTAAAGAGGAGTCCATTATCTGTTGTCCATGTTGTCCCGGTATGGATGTCTAAGTTGAGAATAATCAAAAGCGAGAAATCCAAAATGCGAGCTTTCTCCTTAGACCTTTGTACGGGCGGCATGGAGGTACCCCATTGTGACACTTGGTTAAAACATGTGCATTGCAAAGATCCGGTAGTCCAAGCTAATTAGGACAAGGTGCGGGCACTATTAGTATACTATGCATGAGACTTGCAACTTGTAAGATATAATTTACATAACTCATATGCTTTATTACTACCGTTGACAAAATTGTTTCATGTTTTCAAAATAAAAGCTCTAGCACAAATATAGCAATCGATGCTTTCCTCTTTGAAGGACCATTCTTTTACTTTTATGTTGAGTCGAGTTCACCTATTTCTCTCCACCTCAAGAAGCAAACACTTGTGTGAACTGTGCATTGATTCCTACATACTTGCATATTGCACTTGTTATATTACTCTATGTTGACAATTATCCATGAGATATACATGTTACAAGTTGAAAGCAACCGCTGAAACTTAATCTTCCTTTGTGTTGCTTCAATACCTTTACTTTGATTTATTTCTTTATGAGTTAACTCTTATGCAAGACTTATTGATGCTTGTCTTGAAGTACTATTCATGAAAAGTCCTTGCTTTATGATTCACTTGTTTACTCATGTCATTACCATTGTTTTGATCGCTGCATTCATTACATATGTTTACAAATAGTATGATCAAGGTTATGATGGCATGTCACTTCAGAAATTATCTTTGTTATCGTTTTACCTGCTCGGGACGAGCGGAACTAAGCTTGGGGATGCTTGATACGTCTCCGACGTATCGATAATTTCTTATGATCCATGCCATATTATTGATGATACCTACATGTTTTATGCACACTTTATGTCATATTCGTGCATTTTACGGAACTAACCTATTAACAAGATGCCGAAGAGCCGATTGTTGTTTTCTAGCTGTTTTTGGTTTCAGAAATCCTAGTAACGAAATATTCTCGGAATTGGACGAAATCAAGACCCATGGTCCTATTTTGCCACGAACCTTCCGGAAGACCGAAGGGATACGAAGTGGGGCGACGAGGCGCCGCCACCATAGGGCCGCGCGGCCGGAGGGGGCCGCGCCGCCCTATGGTGTGGGCCCCTCGTCGGCCCTCCGACTGCTGCCCTTCCGCCTACTTAAAGCCTCCGTCGCGAAACCCCCGAGGCGAAAAACCACGATACGGAAAACCTTCCGGAGACGCCGCCGCCGCCAATCCCATCTCGGGGGATTACGGAGATCTCCTCCGGCACCCTGCCGGAGAGGGGATTCATCTCCCGGAGGACTCTACACCGCCATGGTCGCCTCCGGAGTGATGAGTGAGTAGTTCACCCCTGGACTATGGGTCCATAGCGGTAGCTAGATGGTTGTCTTCTCCTCATTGTGCTTCATTGTTGGATCTTGTGAGCTGCCTAACATGATCAAGATCATCTATACGTAATACTCTATGTTGTGTTTATCGGGATCCGATGGATAGAGAATACCATGTTATGTTAATTATCAAGTTATTACATATGTGTTGTTTATGATCTTGCATGCTCTCCGTTATTAGTAGAGGCTGCGGCCAAGTTTTTGCTCTTAACTCCAAGAGGGAGTATTTATGCTCGATAGTGGGTTCATGCACATTGACACACAGGACGGTGACGAGAAAGTTCTAAGGTTGTGTTGTCTTGTTGCCACTAGGGATAAAACATTGATGCTATGTCCGAGGATGTAGTTATTGATTACATTACGCACCATACTTAATGCAATTGTCTGTTGCTTTGCAACTTAATACTTTGGAGGGGTTCGGACGATAAACTGAAGGTGGACTTTTTAGGCATAGATGCGGTTGGATGGCGGTCTATGTACTTTGTCGTAATGCCCAATTAAATCTCACTATACTTATCATGACATGTATGTGCATTGTTATGCCCTCTCTATTTGTCAATTGCCCGACTGTAATTTGTTCACCCAACATGCTTTTATCTTATGGGAGAGACACCTCTAGTGAGCTGTGGACCCCGGTCCATTCTTTAATCTTGAAATACAAATCTGTTGCAATACTTGTTTTTCTTGTTTTCTCTGCAAACAATCATCTTCCACACAATACGGTTAATCCTTTGTTACGGCAAGCCGGTGAGATTGACAACCTCACTTGTTTCGTTGGGGCAAAGTACTTTGGTTGTGTTGTGCGGGTTCCACGTTGGCGCCGGAATCTACTGGTGTTGCGCCGCACTACATCCCGCCGCCATCAACCTTCAACGTGCTTCTTGGCTCCTCCTGGTTCGATAAACCTTGGTTTCTTTCTGAGGGAAAACTTGCTGCTGTGCGCATCATACCTTCCTCTTGGGGCTCCCAACGAACGTGTGAAATACACGCCATCACTTACCTGTGTGAATGATGGAAGTGAACACCAATAGAATGATAACATTTAATGTTATAAATTATCAACACTGGGAAGAGAAAGATGGAATATCTTTTGTATGGGAAGGAATGTTGGAAGTGGTTGCTCTCCACTTAGATAGTTGATGACATGAAGGAAGATCAGTGGGAGGTACTTTATCTACAAGTTTGTGGGTTCATTTGATAGTGGTTCAGTGAAAATGTTTTGAACCATATCATTGATGAGACATGCATGCACCTTCTGAAAGCAATTGCATGATTTGTATGTTTCCAAAGAAGCTACCAACAATATGTTTTTTTTATCAAGAAAGTGATGCGCACTGGGTTAAAAGGAGGGACTCGAGTTGCAAATCATGCGAATGGGAATCACATTAGAAAATGAAATAAGATCCTTGTTGCTATTTGGCTCATTACCAGATACTTAGAAGACCTTTAAGGTCAGTTTGTGATATTTAGGACCTAATGGCTTGGAACCTTGTGATGACTCATGACGGTTGATGGCATCACCAAATATTGCTTGATGGAAAAAAACTCCGTGTGTACCAACTCGTTGGGACTCCAAATGCAAAGGTGTTGTAGCAAGCGTATTTTTCCCACAAGGGTGACTCGAGGGTTTATATCGAAATCTCGGGGAATTAGCTTAGAAGCTAAATTCTTCCTTCTCCTCTTCTAGCAACTCTGCAAAATAAAGTTCTTGCCATGTGTCCCAACTCTACCGTGTGATTTTCAAGCACAAGGTTTCATATTAGTAATAGAAAATACAAGTATAAAAATAAATTAAAGTAAAATAAAGTAAACAAATTAGTAAACTAGATGAAATCAAATAAATGCTAGTGGTATTTGGGTTTTGTGTGTGTGTATGTAGAGATAGTTTTTTTTTGATATTTTGGAGTAAATAACAGTAGAAAATGTGAAGCAACGTAAAAGTGTTGGAAAGGTGTTAACAGTGATTCTCAATGGACCGGGGTCATGGGTTCACTTGTCTACTATCTTTTTAAGTTGTAGTGGACACTAACAATTCATCAATGACATAATATTGGTGGAACTTCACTGTGTTTGATAAGAATTCATAAGGGCATTACGACCTAACATAAGATGATCCAACACATCTCTCTTATACTCCTCAAGAAAGGGAAAAGTCCAAGCAATCTTTAATTATGAATCGACAGAGTATAGCCTTAAGTAATATGACATAATGTTTGAATATCAAATATGCTACCTTGAACAAAAAAAGATTATCACAATCTCACATGATAAACATCGCACATGTATTCACTTTATCCCTAGTGAGGCAACAAAAGGAAGGTAAATACCATAGTAGATCATGAATTTGTTGTCAATATTCAATACCACCACCATGCTACTCCATCCAATACACACTTCTTCCCACACGTACATGTTCTGGAATACATGTTGGATCAGAACAAGCACTTAAGAACGGGATACATGATATGCATCTATCAATGCATCTTACACAAGAATATGATGATTGCCACACTAATAGGCTCCTACACATTCCTAGCATATCAAAAGATTCATGGAAAATCATTTTAGGACCCAAAGTAATCGCTCTAACACTAATAGGCAGAATCTATCCAGATTTTTAGTTGCAGCAAAACAGTTTGAATTCGGCCAATTTTACATGTCAGGAATTTTTGAATTTTTTTGTTCTTATAAAGGATTAAAAGTTGCAGCTTCAGCCAATTTTTCGTGATTTTAGGAGTTAACAAACAGAGTAAAAAATTACGCACTAAAAAGTAGCATGCAGAAATCAGCAACTCCTCTTATGTTTCACAACTTGAAGACATCCAAATGGGTTAAACTTGGTACCTTATTTAAATAACCATACATATAAATAAAAAGAAACTCTCTTTCTACTGCAAGAGTTCATCGGAAAAATAAAAATAAAATAACTCGGGTTGCCTCTCGCAAAGCGCTTTCCTTAGTCATATAGCTAGGCTTTACTTACTTGTTTCAAGTGGCATGAAGATCATGAGGTAGCTTTTATCTTGGTGCTACGCCCTTTTTCCTTGGAAAGTGTTCCATTCACTTCTTGTGTGGGAATTCAAACTTCACATTCCCTTCCTTTGAGTCAATGATTGCGAGATGTAGTTCTCAAAAAGGTCTTCCAAGGATTATAGGATTAGAGGGTTTATTTCACATGTCCATGATAACAAAATAAATAGGCCTAAAAGTCATATTAACTGAACCATTATATCATATAATTTTCCTAAGGCTTGTGTGGTTGAGTCATTAGTAAGCAAAAGATTTATTGGGCAATTTTCCATAGTTTTGAGTTCTAGTAGATCATATAATTCCATAGTTTCTAATACTTCCTTGCACAATCAGCAATATGATGTCTAGGTCTGCACCCTGGTGGGGAATGGAATTTTCAGACCGAAGCTTGTTTATCAGCAACACTTTGCGAGTCTGGCAACTCGTCCACCTTCCAGTTGGCTATGGAAGAGTAGATGCACTTCCAAGCACAAATTCTTTGCCTGGCTCATCCTCCATGATAGAATAAACACCAAGGATATGCTCATCCGAAGGCACTGGAATGTCACAAATAATCATTCTTGTGTGTTGTGTCATGGAAATATTCTGGAGGACTGGAGGCATCTATTTTTCAACTATTAGTTCAGTTCTAGGATCTGGAATTATCTCCAAATTACCTAGAAACCTGGGGATACTAGTGCCTCCATCATAGCCGCAAAAAAAGAGTTTCAAAGGACCATGTTTTGTTGAAATAATAATTTTGACCTATTGGTGTATCTGGAAGCAGATGAATAACTGGATCTTCCAAGTAATTGGACCGACTTTCAGAGGTTGGAAGACAATGTTTTGTCATGAAGTCACCATGCTTAAGCATCGTGTGAAAGTTGAATCTGCAGCCAAATTAACATCCTGGCTTATTTCTCTACCATAAACTCTAGGATACTCCTTCTTTTATGTATATGTTGTATAGAACACTGTTGTAACTTTATCTTGGTGGTTTTGATGAAGTGGCACTATGGGGGGCTCCCCCATAGTAAAGGTTTCAAAAAAAAATAGTTCTTTACATAGCACAGAGACACTAGATCCAAGATCTAAGATAGCATAAAGGGTCCCTTTGCCAATAGTGGTTAATATCTTGGGAATCCAAACATCCCCAAGCTTTGGTGGTATCATAGTTTCATTATTGTATGTTTATATCTTTTCTTTGATTGCATAGTTTGCTATGTAAGAGCCAAATCCTTCTTGATGAACATTAATAGATGGGTCATTAAAAACTTTTGTAAGATACTAATAAGTTCATGCAAGCTAGATTTATCAAGATCAAGTAGAGGCTCTTTTGTTTCACTTAGCATTTTAACTTCATCTTTTGTGTATCATTTGTCATCTTTGGTGGCTCTTTGGTGGTGGTTTCTTTTTGTTTCTTAATATTTTTGTTTCCCAAGGACATGGATGATTCTTCTAGAATGATACTTCTACTTTCCCACATTTATTGGTTTCCTTGTTAAATTCCAAATCAAGATTTTTTTATTTTGTCCAGGATCCTATTGATGCCATCTTCAACAAACATTCCATCTCATAGGGCAAAGGCTTCATAAGGTTTGATGTTTAAAAAAGAGGTTTCGACTTATTTATGTAGGAAACACATAGAATAATTATTCGGGCCATAATAGAAACTACTTATAAGAATCCAATCTCTTAACCCATGTTCCATATTATAGGACTTTTTAAAACCTAATCCAAGCTTTTGTGAGAGTTTTATTTTCTTGTTGCTTAAAATGAAATATATCTTTTTCTGACGAAGGTTGCATTTTCCAATTTGTTCCAAAAACAAGGCTGTCATATTAAACCATGATTTTAAATCTCTTTTAGGTGCATTTTCATACCATAATTTAGAGGCTTCTGTTAAGGAGTGCGGGAATAACTTTACTCTTAATATTTCTGGGTCACAATCAGGAGTTTTTATTGTCTCACATAATCTATCAAAATTTATAACATGCCATTCTGCAGCTAGTGAGTTAACATTAGCAAACCTGGTGGAGTAGAGTGTGCTTATTACTTTTTGTTCAATATGGAATTCAAGATTCTTTGTACTACACATATGATTGCATCCTTTTGTTCCTAATTTTAACTTTTTGTTGTTCCTACTCATGATTGTAAGCAAAAGGTGGATACTAATTTTTATGATTTTTTGTGTTTTCAAGAGAAAATAAAAATAAAGAATAAAAACAAGACAAAGAAAATTACTTTAAAATCTAAAGGAGAAAGAAAAGATCATAGTGGTGCAACCTCCCCAAGCTCAGGTGTTTGCACAAAGTTGATGAAGATGTTGATGTGATGTTCCTCTTGCAACTATGGCGCCAGAAGATGTTTTAGCAGTTGATATGGAGATTAACCACACTGAACCCAAAGTGATGTAGCTTCTTGCAACTCCCCGGCAACGGCGCCAGAAAATTGTACTTGATGACGGTTGATGGCGTCACCAAATATCGCTTGATGGCAACAACTCTATGTGTACCAATATATTGGAACTCCAAGTGCAAAGTATTAAAGCAAGCATCTTTTCCCTGCAAGGCTGACTCGAGGGTTTATATCAAACTCTCGGGGAATTGGCTTAAAAGTTGTATTCTTCCTTCTCCTATTCTAGCAACCTGCAAAATAAATTTCTTTCCTTGTGTCTCCAACTCCACCGTGTGGTTGTCAAGCACAAGGTTTCCTATTAGTAATAGGAAATACAAGGATAAAATAAAGTAAAGTAAAGTAAACAACTTAAGTAAACTAGATGAAAGCAAATAAAAGCTAGTGGTATTTGGGTTTTGTGTGTGTGTATGTAGAGATAGTATTTTTTGTATTTTTGGTTAAATAACAGTAGAAAATGTAAATCAAGGTAAAAGTGTTGGAAAGGTGTTACCAGTGATTTTCAATGGACCGGGGTCATGGGTTCACTTGTCTACTATCTTTTTAAGTTGTAGTGGACACTAACAATTCATCGGTGGCATACTATTGGTGGAACTTCACTGTGTTTGATAAGAATTCATAAGGGCATTACGACCTAACATAAGATGATGCAACACATCTCTCGTATACTCCTCAAGAAAGGGAAAAGTCCAAGCAATATTTAATTATGAATCGACAGAGTATAGCCTTAAGTAATATGACATAATGTTTGAATATCAAATATGCTACCTTGAAAAAAAATATTATCACAATCTCACATGATAAACATCGCACATGTATTCACTTTATCCCTAGTGAGGCAACAAAAGGAAGGTAAATACCATAGTAGATCATGAATTTGTTGTCAATATTCAATACCACCACCATGCTACTCCATCCAATACACACTTCTTCCCACACGTACATGTTCTGGAATACATGTTGGATCAGAACAAGCACTTAAGAACGAGATACATGATATGCATCTATCAATGCATCTTACACATAATAGGTTTCAATCTCATATATCAATATAATAGAATAAAGATCCACCATATATTTGGTTACCCATTTTGGCGGTGACTGGCATGTCAAAAAGGTTGCTTAAGTGTGTGGCGTTGAATACAACTGAAATGGCGTTGAATACATCTAAAGTTGAGTTCGTCGGAGTAATAGGTGCGAGCAAAGAGCTAATGTGGTAAAATGATTGGCTTCTGAGCTTGGTCTTAAGAAAGACAAATATGTGTTGTTTTGTGACAACCAGAGTGCTATCAACCTAAGTAACAATGAAAGTTTTTATTCAATGTCGAAGCATATTGGTTTACGCTATCATTAGATTTGAGACATGCTAAATTCTAACAAAGTGTAGATTGAGAATGTGCACACAAATAAAAATGTGTTGGTATTTTTACCCAGGTGGTGTGACCCTCCATGATGTCGGGAGGGAGAGTTTGTTCAGCCATGCCTCTCTACATGGAGTTGTGTTGGCAGGACAACATTAGCCCAAGAGTCCAACACTTATGAACCATTGATCGAGGTTCGTATTTAACGGTTGAGCCGTCTCCTTGAGAGGTAAATAAGAAACCCTAGCCATCCTTGGTGGTTGTATGTGAGAGTGAACAAGCAAGCCAAAAAGTGGCTGCGACTGTAAGAGGGTGTTAGAACACACTAGGACACCACAACCAAGTGTGAAAAGAGGAAGAAGAAGAGAGGTGATTTTTGTCAAGATTTATGAGATTTGACAAGGTTCTTTTCAAGCCGGTGATTGGAGGATCAAACATGTTTGGCTTGGCTCTAAACTTGATTAGCTTGCTCCTTACTTTGACTAGTATGATTGGGTTAGCTGGTTTGAGATTTCGGTAAGTAGATTTGATAGCGGCTTTGTAAGCTGGACTAGTGCAGTTTCAACACATAGTTTAGAGAGGTAAACACTTTCATATTGAGCTGATTTTTGGCTACTATGTTGGGAACATGTATATATGTTTGTCTACCATTACCGAAGGGAACAAAAACTATGATATATTTGTCATATTGTAATTTTGCCTCTTGCTATTGTGGTTGTGGTAGTGGTTGTTATTGTCAGTGGGCAACAAGCTAAAGTGTGCCGTACTCTCTAAATGTTATGGAGAAGACTCTGTAATCAGGCTACTCATAGTGAAACCGTAGGTTCACACTTGTGATTTTCTGTCCTTGCATCAAGGAGGTTTGTCACATAAATTCGTATGCCACTTGTGCATGTTATTATGTTTATTGCAGCTCAATACCTTCTGGTTGAAGCTATCTTCAAAGTTTTTTCACAGAGGACAGTCAGGTAGTGTTTCTTCCAAAAAAAAATTATCATGGTTTCGTAGACCACTTCTGAATGATTGCAATGGACAAATATTTGGGATATTTTTCTGAATACCAAATCTCCATGGATGGTATTGAGACCAGGATAAGTCGATTTCTTCTTCTGCTCCTTGCTTTCATTGTACTGTTGGCGTGGCTTTATCATACACACTTTTGACTGGTTGTAGGAAGTCCTACAGATCCATTGATTGTAGCTTGAATGCATTGTACAACATATATATACCTATCTCAAAGATGGGCAAATGATTTTCCCAAAAGAATGAAAAAAAGGATGCGCAAATGATGGCACATAAAAAATAAGTTCAGCAGAATTTCACATTACCCCAAACGGAAACACTCAAAGCCGGGCGTGGATACTCCTGTTATGGAATGATTTCACCATTAGACTAGGAACGCCGAGTAGACGCAAAAGCCAAAATGCGTCTGCTGCAACCCCTGCTGCCATCTCTGAACCGCACAACGCATGATGGCTTTTTCATGCCATTCTGCATCCGCCCAGGCTTTCCAAATACTTAATACGTCCCCCCTCTCTGACTGATCCACTAGTTCTTACCTATCCCTCGCAAAAAGGTCATCTTTTTCCAGCTTAAGCTTTAAAGATCATCACTGCATGCATAACAGAGCTGGGGCTAGTTGCAGCCTCCTGATGTATCAATGACACTCCCACCAATCCGTATAGATTATTTTGTACTACTTCTGGTACTATTTAATCTGTTGTTGTCATCAGCTCACCAACCAATGCAGGGTTTCACTATGCAACTTGTGGGTATAATAATGGTCCTAAGCCCATTGTTCTTGTTTAGCGAGTGCGTGCATCAGAGTCAGCCAGTCAGTGTATGCACAGTAGTACTGCTACTCATTCTGCAGAACTTGCTTTGTTGGCGGTGCTCATTTTATTTTTGTTACAACACAAAAGAGGGGACTACGTGCGAATGCAATACTATTTTTGTTTTACCTAGAAATTGAATCTCTTTTCTATAGTAATTTTCCTTTTTCATCTAACGTAGCAATGTGTTAGTACTAGTAATAGATATCCGCTTTGACAAGGCGTCTCTCACTCTTTCTTGATTGGAGTCTGAACATACCCAAAGAGGAAAATGGATAACTAATTGAAGAGTCAACGGTGTTCAACAATACTATCTTCATTCCAATAAATAAGGCTTATATTATTTTTGAAAAGTCAAAGCAACTAAAGTGTGACCAAGCTTTTACAAATAAATCATTAACATGCAACTACAAAATCAATATCAATAGATACATCACAAAATATATTATCATAAATATCTGTAGAATATAATATTTATTGATAGATTTTTCTAAAATTTTATTCAAATTTTCTTAGTTTTTTTTTTAAAAAACTATAAGCCTTATTCATTGGAACGAATATAGTAGGATTGAATACGGCGGGTTGAAAGACTTTTATTTTAAAAGATGGACATATTATGTTACTTAGAATTTTTTTCATGTACTCCTTGCTTTGGTTTGTAGGATTTATAGCAATTTTTTCTATGGTCACTTTGCATGCAAATTTACAGAAAAATTCCTATAGGTTCAACCTTATGAAAATTTTACTTTCTTTCTAGAAAATACACACACTTCTTTAGAAAAAAAGTATGTATTTCCACAGTGCAACCAAACCACATCCATTAAAAATTCTTGTGTTTTCAATTCTTATAGGATTCAACATGTCATGCCATACTAATTCTATATTTTTTCTATTCCTGCATTTTGAAAATCATTATTTGGTTTTCCCTAATAAAAACCCTATATATACCCTCCGGGATCCTGGGCCTTGAACCTCGGATGTCGTTGATTCCACCGTAGTTAGACTTTGTTTTCCCTAAAACCCCCAACATATAACCTTGGGAATTTTATTTCATGACGGACCGAGGCAGAGATCAAAAACATAAAGCAAAGACCACGTAGTATGCCGACAGAGGAATATTGGAGGAACAACATATGACGAGTGTAGGTAGGTAAGAGTGGTGAGGGAAGCACGCAATCATTAAACGTTTGCATATGTTGTTGTATATGTGTTTTTACATACAAGAGTATGATGCATCAAGATGTGTGCGGTATTGGAGGGTGTAGCAAAGCAACAAAAAAGGTAACACATTAGTATACGCCCATCATGGGATAATGGAGAACATCTACTTGGGGCCAAGTGACAAACCTTTTCATGCATGGCGACACCTTTTTGGTATTTCTCTTCTCAACTTAATTTTTCAGGACATGTTGCCTCTATAAATATTACTATTAAAGCATGCAATTTATGTACACTTTATTATCTATAACATGATCACCTCTGTTGCCACGATAAAAAAGATCAAGTGAATACATAAACCTAGGTCCATTACTAAGCATAAGAGTAAAACTTTCATCTTGTCCTCAGTATAGAGGATTGGGATATCTATGAGATCCTCACAAACATTACTTTTTTATTTTTGAAACATGAGAACAACTAGTCACCATTTGCATGCTTAAATTGTTTAGTGCGTAGATGACTAGAACTGTGACACTCTAGTTCGAAAGAATATAATGTTTGACCTTCTTGTTCCTTCGGTTTGATACCCATACTTACATACTGAGAGATGGTACAACTATGTTTGATACCCTTTACTTGGGGGTTATCAACTGCCATGGAGTAGGGTGGGGGGTACACTGGTACAAAAATGGTTATTGGAGGCACTGTCTCGAGGTGGTTCTAGCCCAAAACAAAAGGACCAGGTCGAAAATTTCCCCGCATGCGTTTTTTGTTTAAATATCCGCCCCTAAACAAATAAGCACCTAGGCGATTGAAACTAAAATCAGAATCGAATATTTGCGGAGAAAATATTGAAAATAGACTGTCCGTAATAAAGTAATTGCTGAAGACGATGAAAAATAAAACCAAAATTTCAAACCATTGTATTAAGAACTAACAAAGCATAGCTATAATTACTTTGACATGATGTTTGAATATCAAATATGTTATCTTGAACAAACAAGATCATCACTTTTGTCACGTAACGAATATAACACATGCATTCACTTTATCCCAAGTGAGGTAGCAAAAGAAAAGGCAAAACCATAATAGAACACGAATTTGTCTTCACTATCCAATCACTAAAACCATGCTACCCCATCTAATACACACATCACCCCACACATGCTCTTGCATAGATATTGGATCAGAATAAATAGTTATGAATGGGGTACGTAATATACATCTATCAATACATCTTGCACATAATATGATCAAATCTCATAGCACAATATCATAGAATAAGGATCCACCATATAGGTATTACATATATGGCAGTGATCATGTTATGTGCAAGATGCATTGATAGATGGATATTTTAAGACTTTATGGATCGCTAAAAATCGAGGGAAAAATACATGATAAATTTTTCACCCGGAAAAGGACAGTGGGCGAAAGAATCACGCGAGGGGAGCCACGAGGGTCGAACGAACCAGGTGGCACTCCCAAACATGTAGGGCGTGCCACCAGAGGTCGTTCGCACCTCGGGCATCGTTCCGTCCCCCATTTATACCAGAAGCTCCGTTTCGCCTAAAAAGTTAAGCCATATTTTTTCCAAAATTTATTGAGGTAGCATCGAAGGTGAAAGTCCTCTCCTACTCTGGGAGAGGGCGGATCCTGTTGCACCAGTGCCTCGCAGTGAAGGGGAAATCGACACCATCAACATCCCCACTCCTCCTTAGCTTGGGAGGAGGCATCTCCATCAACATCTCCATCAACACCATCATCACCACCATCTCCATCTACGAGATCGAAGTCATCCCCCTCATAGTTTGTGTTGAATTGAACCCCAAATATTGTTTTTAATGATATTGCATGTTCGTGATTGGTAATTTATTATTATTTGGTGGGGACATTATATATTCAGATTATGTTGTAATCATTATGCCTCTAGTCCATAGCATGTTTGACATTTGTGAGTAGTTCCCCACGCACCTGAGGGCATAGGATGATCTGGCTATGATTATATATGATGTGCAATGAGTATTTAGTCAAGTTTTCTATCTTTTATGTTGTTCTATGATGGTTCTATACGAATGTTGACTGCATATTAATTCACCTATATGGGCTCATAGGGTTGCCCTTTAATGTAATGCATTAGTGTTGTAATGGTTAGAATGTTAGAAACCATCTTCCAACACTATGGGTTGCATTAGAGGGGTTTATGTCGGGGAGCCATGATCTTATGGCTATGGTGGGACATTTATGTCCTAATGATTCCTATACTTGCTCATGAAAATGCCTTTAGGACCCATCATAAGGGGTGTATTTTCACATATTTATGGTTGCACCTAACTTAGGCTCCGCCCCTAATTGAATAAAGATTGACAAAATATTTACGGTGTTATTTAGAACTCAGATGCTAGTGAATCCATGCCACCCTAGAGAACTTTAGTATCATATAAGCACACACACTTGACCTTGTCCTCTCACTGCATAGAGGATTGGGCTTTTCTCTCATCGAGAGCATTTACTTATTTGCTATTTACTTTCCGCACTTTCTTTTTATTGCAAACTATACACCAAAAAACACCAAAACTGCTACTTTATTATTATTGTTTTCATGTCTATTTTGCTAACCAATACCTTTAGATCCTGGTGGGTTCGAAAAACTTTCTTATTGAAAAGTACTACAATTGATCTCCTGCACTTGGGAGCCATCAAGACACTTTTCTGGCGCTGTTGTCGGGGAGCGTAGTGCTATTAATAAGTGAATGGTAAGGAAACTTTTACTATTTTTATTATTTGCTATTTGTCTCATCATGGGTATGTCTAGCCGTGATGAGATTGGTTTGATTTCATACAATTATGATTATGTTCAATCTCTTAAAGAAAATGAAGAGAAGCCACATGAGCTTAAGGTGGTGTTTCAAATTCATGTTGCTATTTCCAAACAAGCTATGAAACTAACCTTCACATATGATAAAAGTAAAACTTCTACGGGACATCTACATGCTATGAAGATCTATGTTCTTTATTCAAATTGGCTGATGTTCCTCATGATCATGTGAAGAGGAAGTTATTATCTATCTCTTTCTGGTAATGTTCACATATGGTTTAGATCTATGGATATTAAATGCCATCTTGAATGGGAATTTTTTAGGAAAGCCTTCTATACCAAGTTTTATACTCCTAAAGAAGCTTATGATGATCGATGTAATATTTATAATTTTTGGCCTCATCTTGGAGAAAGTATTACTCAAGCTTGGGGATGCTTAATGAACTCATCCGTAAGAATCCTTTTCATGGTATTCCTGATAGTCTTATATTGATAAACTTCTATGTGAGGCTGCCCCAATATCATAGGGATTTTTTGAACAATACATCTGAAGGGAGTTTTACTAATAGAAGTCAACAATAAGCAAGGAATTTAATGGATACTATTGCTAATAATTGAGCTACATGGGATCTTGATAAAGGTAATGAGCCTCGTTTTGATTTTGAATATGCATGTGTAGAGAATTTCTCTACTACTATATTGCTTGAAGAACTAAAGAATAAGTTTGGTCTTGATTCACATATTTTAGTAAAAGTTTTTAAATGTTTTCCTAACCATTTGAATGTTCCTAAGAAATGATTTAAGATTTTTGCTGAACCTCTTAAGACTTCACCATATATTGCTAAAGTTGAGAAACAGGTTCAGCAAGCTTCGTCGGTTATGATAGAAAAATATGTGAAATCTCCTCCATATCCAAAAAGGGTGGAAGAAAATTTGCTCACCGTTGTTGCAAATAGGAGTGCTAGAAGATATCATGAGCCTTATGAAGAAATCTCTATGAAGAATTAAATGAAGAGACTCCTTGCGATTTCTATTTATGCGAAGATTCCACTGAGGTAATTCAAGGTACGACTACTAGAGCTGGTAAACCTATTATATCTTGTGCTATTGGAACTTCATGTTATCATGGTCTTTGTGATATTGGATCAAGTATAAGTTTGATACCATATTCTCTATATCTCGAAATCAAGCCCGATATTGATCCCATACACATGGAGGAAACATGTATAACTATTCAATTTGCTAATAAAGAAATTATTAGTCCTCTTGGCATATTAACAGTTGTTGAAGTATTAGTAGGAAAGATTAAGTATCCCGCTGATTTCATTGTGCTTGGTTGCTTAATGTAATCAACAACTACATCCTTAGACATAGCATCAATGTTTTATCCCTAGTGGCAACAGCACAACACAACCTTAGAACTTTCTGTCACTGTCCCAAGTGTCAATGCAGGCATGAACCCACTATCGAGCATAAGTACTCCCTCTTGGAGTTACAAGCATCTACTTGGCCAGAGCATCTACTAGTAACGGAGAGCATGCAAGATCATAAACAACACATAAGCATAACTTTGATAATCAACATAACAAGTATTCTCTATTCATCGGATCCCAACAAACGCAACATATAGAATTACATATAGATGATCTTGATCATGATAGGCAGCTCACAAGATCCGACAATGATAGCACAATGGGGAGAAGACAACCATCTAGCTACTGCTATGGACCCATAGTCCAGGGGTAGACTACTCACTCATCACACCGGAGGCGACCATGGCGGCGTAGAGTCCTCCGGGAGATGAATCCCCTCTCCGGCAAGGTGCCGGAGGCGATCTCCAGGATCCCCCGAGATGGGATCGGCGGCGACGGCGTCTCGGTAATGTTTTCCGTATCGTGGCTCTCGGTCACGGGGGTTTCGTCACGGAGGCTATTTGTAGGCGGAAGGGCAAGTCGAGAGGCGGCACGGGGGCCCAAACCACGGGCCGGCGCGGCCGGGGGTGGGGCCGCGCCGCCCTAGGGTTTGGCCACCCCGTGGCCCCTCTTCGTCTCGTCTTCGGTCTTCCGGAAGCTTCGTGAGAAAATAGGCCTCCGGGCTTTTATTTCGTCCAATTCCGAGAATATTTCTTTACTAGGATTTCTGAAACCAAAAACAGCAGAAAACAGAAGCTGGCACTTCGGCATCTTGTTAATAGGTTAGTTCCAGAAAATGCACGAATATGACATAAAGTGTGCATAAAACATGTAGATAACATCAATAATGTGGCATGTAACACAAGAAATTATCGATACGTTGGAGACGTATCATTGCTCCCAAGATGCATTTTTTCCGATTATAATTGGTAGACCTTTCTTACATACTGTTTGTGTTGGAATTGATTTGCCAAAAGAGAGAGTGTTTATCAAATGTGCTGGAGAAAGGTTACAATTTATTTTTTCCAAGTTACTGATAAGCTTTTAGAAAAATAAAAGTTTCAAAAGATATTATGGAAACTCTTGTTTCTGTGGTAGTTGCTTTATCGGACGCGGTGGAACGATATGTACTTAATCAAGAGGAACCATATAGTAAAGCAGAAAGAGAAGCTCTAGAACAAACATTATCTCAATAACCACCACATTTACAATTGCATATTCCACCTGATAATCTTGGAGTATTACCGCCACCCAAAGAAGATCCTCGTTTTGAAATAAAACCTTTGCCTGATGATATGAAATATGCATACCTTGATGAGAAAAAAATATATCATGTTATTATTAGTGCTGATCTTTCAGAAGAAGAAGAAGAAAAAAAGTTACTGGAGGTATTGCATGCTCATAGGCCGGCCATTGGATATTCTCTTGATGATTTTAAAGGTATAAGTCCAGCTCTATGCATGTTCAAGATTAATTTGGAAGCAGATGCAAAGCCCGTTGTTGATTATCAACGGCGTCTTCATCCAAAAATGAAGAAAGTGGTAAGAAAAAAGGTAATCAAACTTATAGAGGCTGGTATTATTTATCCTATAGCTGATAGTAAATGGGTAAGTCCTGTTCTATGTTTGCCTAAGAAAGGTGGAAACATTGTGGTTCCAAATAATGAAAATGAACTTGTTTGCTCAGCGTACTATTACTGGCTATAGAATGTGCATTGATTTCAGAAAATTAAATGAAGCTGCTCGTAAGAATCATTATCCTTTACCTTCTATTGATCAAATGTTAGAAAGATTATCTAAGCATTCGCATTTTTGCTATCTTGATGGTTTTTCTGGTTTTTCTCAAATACATGTGCACAAAGATGATTAAGGAAAGACTACTTTTACTTGTCCCTTTGGTACTTTTGCTTATAGAAGAATGCCATTCTAACATAGGTATGCCTAACGGGCATACCATTAGTGTACCCCAGTGTATATTCTTGAGTTCAAGTTGGTGGACCCGAAGACCTGGAGGCCCACGAAGTCGAAGATGTGAAGCCCAAGAAAGTAGAGTCAGTATGGGGAAACTTGTAACAATATAAGGAAAGGCCTAGTGCCGCCCGATAATTCTGTACTTGTACAACACGAAAAAGCCTCAGCTTCACCTCCTATATGAAGGTGAAGCCAAGGTCGAAATAAGGATCGAATCGTTGAAAACCCTAGCCACCGTGTTTTATTTAGTTGGACGACTTTGTCCGTATGACAACCTTCGAGTTCTACTTGCCCTATATTTTCCACGAAACCCTAAGTCTACGATCCGTAGGCATTGAAGAGTTGATACCTCGTCAATTGGCACCGTCTATGGGGAATTGGAGGTAGCAAGGTCCTGATCTCGATGGCATCATCATCATCATCATCATCGGCAACGCGATGGAATGAGGTAAATAGATCCAATCTGGTCTTGTCGATAATAATAATCTCGTTTGTGGGGAATTGGTTTATGTAATGCTCCTGCTACTTTTCAAAGAAGCATGAATGCTATATTTGGTGATTATATTGAAAAGATTATGGAAGTATTTATGGATAATTTTTCTGTCTATGGTACCTCTTTCAATAATTGCATATTCAATCTTATCAATGTTCTGCAACGATGTGAGGATTAACACCTAGTCCTTAATTGGGAGAAGTGCCATTTTATGGTTACAGAAGGTGTATTCTTTGTTCATCGAGTATCTGGAAGAGGCACTGCAGTGGACCGCGTGAAAATAGAAGCTATAGTGAAGTTACCATATCCACGGGATATTAAAGGTACAAGAAGTTTCCTTGGGCATGCTGGGTTTTATAGAAGATTCATTAAGGATTTTTCTAAAATATCAAAACCTCTTACTAATATTTTGCAAAAGGATGTTCCATTTTATTTTGATGATGATTGTGCGTAGTCTTTCAATGTTTAAAGAATTCTTTAATTTGTGCTCCTATAATTGAACCACATGATTGGAATTCACCTTTTGAAATTATGTGTGATGCAAGTGATTATGCGGTAGGTGTTGTGCTGGGACAAAGAGTTGTCAAGAAACTTAATGTTATATATTATGCTAGTAAGACTCTTGAAGGCGCCCAAAAAAATTATGCTGCTACTAAAAAAGAATTTTTAGCTGCGATCTTTGCATGTGATAAGTTTAGACCTTACATAGTAGATTCTACAGTTATTGTGCACTCTGATCCTTCTGCTATTAAATATCTTATGAATAAGAAAGATGTTAAACCTAGACTTATTAGATAGGTTTTATTATTGCAAGAATTTGATTTACATAGTGTTGATAGAAAGGGTGAGGATAATCCTGTAGGTGATCATTTGTCTAAAATGGAAAATATTTCGGCTGATCCGTCTCCTATTAATGATAGCTTTGCTAATGAACAACTTGCAAATATTAATGTGTCTAGTGCAAAATTAGCTTCCCCATGGTTCGCTGATTATGCTCATATTATTGCTGGGAAAATTATGCCACCTCATTTAATTATCAACAAAGAAAGAATTTTTTTTATGATCTAGACATTACTTTTGGGATGATCCTTTTCTTTATAAGAAGGGAGTTGATGGTATTATTAGACGTTGTGTACCTGAGTTTGAACAGCAAAGTATTATAAAAGACCGTCATGATAGTCCTTATGGAGGTCACCACCCGGGAGACCACAAAGCTGCAAAGGTATTGCAATCTAGTTTTTATTGACCTACTTTATTTAAAGATTCTGCTACTTATGTTAAAACTTGTGACAAATTTCAATGCGTTGGGAACATTGGTAAGAGAAATAAAATTCATTGGCACGACTCCACGACTAACGTGCTACACCAAAGTTCATCAGCATTCGACAAAGATCTCCGGACGAAACCGAGCTTCCACCTCGCCGACGAGATATGCGTAATATTCTAAAGAGGGGGCGGCTGTGGAGTGTTGTGGAGAGGAGTGGAGTGGGTTGAGACCGGAAAAAATTCCTTGTCCTATGTTATACTAGAAGAAGACGGGCATTAGTTGGCCCCGATGGGCCAAAATGTGGCACACGAGAAGGCATAAGTAAATCGTTTGCGAAGTTTTATTTTGCAAACGATTTATTCCAGTAAAATCGCCTGCACTAGTATGGGGACATCACACGGGATCATTCTGAAAAAATAGCGTGTGTGATATTCTATCATAGGGCTGACGTCAGCTACATCATAACACTCGGCTGCGGGTGGATATGATATAAGTGTGTGCAATGAGCTTCTTTCTAGTCGATGCCATAATCACAAATAATATTCGTAAGTTCATTCATCTATTTAGGCGATCAAATATAAAAACTAATAGTCGTATATTCATTAAAATTCTCAATACTCAAATGAAACGTTCATTCAAATAATATATATAACCTCATTACAATGAGGATTGACCATTACATAAACAAAAAACATTTCTTGTACACCATCTAAAACTACATTGAGGTGATCCACGTGGCTGTTGTAGGCTTGTAGCTGCCAGCACCTTCTAACTAACCCAAAGCTGAGGCGAGCATCTACATCGGCATACTTGATCTTGTTGAATTGAAGTGGAAAGTCTGCCCATCCATCGCATCTCAGGGCTGCTATCTCTGGATCCTTCTTCGATAGGTTTTTCCTAATGTAAGCATTGGCCATATCGTACATAGAAGCTAGCGGTTTGGCAGTCGGGTTTAGGATCACCTGCTGGAGGTCGGTCAATCGCCGTCGGAATGTCGATGTTGTAGTAATCCAGCTTGTCGATATCATTGCCGATAGAAGCACTACAGAAGATGATAGAATTGTCGTTAAGGAACTCATGTCGGGTCTCTGGCACATCCTTTGCATGGACAATCTGGAAGACCAATGTCTCTTATGCGGCGGAGAGCTGCAGGATGGCTGCGCGTTGCATCTGCTCCAATGGAAGATCAGCCTGCCTGACATTCTTCACCGCGTCATTGAACTCGTAGTCCAGCCGACACACTTGATCGGTGCACCGTCGAGGAAGTTCTCCATCACTTCGCGTATACACCTCTCCGCCCTCGACGCATGGACGGTGTAGGTGACCTTGAAGCTCATCCCCTGCTCGTCGAAGAATTACAAGGAGGAGGGTGGTGCGACTGCCTTTGGAGTGGTGCGTCGGTGTTCTTCGTCTGGTGTGTGGCGATCGACCGAGATGCAGAGTAGATACGATCAAGAGTATGTGTGCGGCGATCTTCACGAAATCGCCAGGATTTTTTTACTAGATCGTGGATGTGAACACGATTACATTTGATCAAGTATGAACTTGAATGGACAACAAAATTTAATGGAGAATTTCGATTGGTGTTCCCGCGTACATAATTGCACACGGGGAAGTATTTTCCAGGCGTTTGCTATTATGCCTATCACAGACCGCACCCGAAAAATAATCATGTGCGACCTGAGTTTTCGCATTTGGTATTACATCGTAAATCGTGTGACCTATACACATGCGTAAGCCAAAATTTATTGGAACAAATCACAACATTAACGAAAATGCTGGAGTGGCCCATCATATGTATGTTTAACAATAATAGTGTATGACTTTTGCAACGTTAATGTATTAAATAATAAATTATCTTTAGTCGGAACATATATGAAGCATATACGGGCTAGAGAAAAGAGAAAAGGCAGCGGGAAAGGGAAAAATAGAATCGAGAAAATTCACACACAATTAGGGAAAGAAAATCGTTTGCAAATATTTTCCTTAAGCCAACGGTTTGGACCGTACCATATGCGTAAGTTCGCATACGCTTCTAGTTTTCTGTCCGCTTGCTATCTAGACGCGTCACGGGCTGGCTAAACAAGGCTTACGGTAGGCTATTTTGGTGGCCAGTGTTCGGCCGCACAACACACGGAAAGAACTTTTCATGTGCCACGGAGGTCCTTGATATATCCGATATGTACTAGTGCTAGGTCGACCCCCGAAGCAAGAACCGATGATGTAATTTTATTTTGCACGTCAGCGGTAGACGATGCGGATACCACCTGATCGGCTATAAGCTTTTTAATAGTACTGCTCGTGTTGCAAGCCTAGTTATTTCCCATCGGGCACGAGCGCGACGCGAATAATTTGCACTTGTAAACCGTGGTGGCCTTGCAGCATAAAAAGGTGGTGTCGAACTTCTTATGTCTTCGTTAAAATTGTGCAGTATGATTAGTGGTTTGCTATTAGAGATGCTCTGGAGGGGCATGTTAACAAAAACCCCGTTTGCGTCGGTAGCATCCCAATTGATCAACAAGAGGCACACTGTCCACTGGAATTTATCGTCCATGGTACCTTAATTAGGAAGTGTCTATTGAAGCTGTACGTGACATTAGACTGGAAACATAAGATGGGAGAGGGACACTTTCAAACGGAGCGATGGGGATGGCCGGATGGTGCTCGAGGTTCGACGTGCATGCTTTAAGGCGGGGCCTTCACCGCTCCACGCTCCTCCGCACCCTGGCCACCGCGCTCCACAACAGCACCGTGACAGAGACCGCTTTTTGAACTGGCGTGAGAGCGAAGGCTCGAGACAAGGGAAAACGACCACATCCCAGGTGGTTTCATTTCCTAAACCTAGGTCATCATCAAATGGGTGTCAACATCGATATGATGACTATTTGGTCTGCTCGGGAATCTAGAATAGCTGGTCACGCGGTACACTTGCTGGCTCTTGTCTTGTTATGTACGTTTTTGTGGAAGTTTATCTTGTTATCTTTTTCGTACTCATAATTGATTAAGTTCATTTTTATAATGGATGTTCAGTCGTGGCACATCCCAAACTAACCAATGTTGCACCAATTATTTTTTCAACACATTGATATCAAGCTGATGAAATAGAAACAGGAGATCTGCAATTATTTTTTTAAAAGGAGCGAGCAGCGACATGTATACACTAACACAAACTATCCCTTACAACACCGTCACCATCGGGAACCGTGGAAGTCGCTCGGGAACCGTCACCATCGATGTCTCGGAGAAGAGGTGGTCGCAGGAGGGGAGGTGGTTGCCGGGAGAGGAGGTCGCCGGAGGTGGAGGTTGCCGGAGGAGTTGGTCACCGGCTCGATGAGGTGGTCGCCGGAGTAGCCCGAGGCGGCGGCGGCGGATAGGACAAGCCCGCGGCCATGGTGGTGTCGTCGTCGTCTCCCGCAGTGTGGAGGAGGAGTGCACATCAAATGGAAGAGGAAGAGAACCTAGAGGAAAAGGAGAAGAGGAAGGAAAGGAAGAGGAAGGGAAGAAAGATGAAGAGGAAAAGGGGAAGATGGAGAGAAGGGCTGCGGGCGGGCTGTTTTGAATACATAGCATAGGTTACCTCCGGTGCACCACTATTCCCGTGGGCCGGCGATATGTTTTTTGTTTGAAAAAATTTCATCAAAATCTTAAACGTCAGAAAACTTATATTTCCTTTTTGATTTTGAGGAATCTAAAAAATCGCTAAATGTTGTAGGAGGTAGATACATTTTCATATAAATAACTTTTTCATCGGAGGTCGTATGCAACCAGAAAAGATGTTTTACTGAACCATGATGCCATTTTGCATAATGTATCGAAATTCATGTTTGTTAATTTTCTTAACAACTAGAACACAAAACACATGGTCATCTTGAATGATTTTCTTTTGAAAATTTTAACACTTCTTTTTTAGAAACTGAAAAGGAGACACCACTATACATGTGTGTCGGCGGTAAACGTGATGCACGTCGGCGCCCCCTCCCGGACTAGGCCCAGGCTTATCGTCGGCGCGCCAAAATGGACATGCACCGGCCGTATGAAGTTAATACCGGCGAGCAAAAACGGATGTGCGTCGGTGGCAAATAGCACCGATGTGCATTTTTTTGGGTGCGCCGGTGGTAACCCTAGGCCTATAGCTGTTTTCCTAGTAGGCCACCGACGTGCATTTTTTTGGGTGCGCCGGTGGTAACCCTAGGCCTATAGCTGTTTTCCTAGTAGGGCATGATGTAATTCTCAATATATTCATAAAGATATTAAGTTATTCTTGTATGAACATTTTTTTATTTCATCAAATATGTGATAAGATTGGGGAACTTGACATTTATGTTGTTCATACTAGGTTGTTTTTTTGTCGTCGAGGTAGTGTAGACTCGGTTCCAGTTGTCATAGGAACGATGGTACTAACCCGACTTTCACACACTCAATGAAAGTGTTTACGCATATTGAGAAGCAACGAGCAAGTTTTCATTTGGCTATCTCAATAAATGAATCCTTAGGACTGATTTGATCACACGATTCGAGTTGTGGATATGCCGACTTAGGTTCCACCAAACATTGTTCCATAACAGGGCAGTTATAAAGGTAGAGGTCAGGCCGGCTGAGAATCAAGCTATGTGACATGGATAACCAAGATGGTATTTCCCCCCTCCGACTCGAAGAAATATTCTCTAGGATCTCTCAGATGATATTATTTGGAACCATGGCCATAGGCGACTCGCTAAAGTGCCAACTGAGCCGGCCGACTAAGAGTTAGTCGGATGAATCACGGATTGAGAAGAGATTTGAACTATTAAAGGGATGAAATTTATCCCCTATAGGTTGAAAAGATATATTGTGAGGAAAATAGTACTTGGATGGAAGTCACATTGCAAAGATTTGTCGTCATGACTCTATGGTATCTCGGAGTCAGCATGTTCTGTTAGGTACCATTGCCGACTGATTGGTTGCGAGTTAGACTTAGACCATATAAGAGTAAGGAGTGAATCGGATGCGGTGCAACTAAGAAGTGAGACGATCGGGTTGGACCCGAGATGGACACAAAATAGGTAAGTGAGTTGGACTCGTGGTGACTAGATTAGGTTTTCAGTAAGTGGGACACAAATAGTGTGAACCCCACACTTACTCATCTATATATAGTGCGGCGCGGTTGCCCAAAAGGCATCATTAGACCACTCTCAGGGCATCTCCAGCGGCCCGAAGCAAAAGGAACACCAAAAGTGCTTGTTTTGGTTTATATGGGTTGGGCCATGATCACAAAATTGGCAGCAACGCGCCTCTTGTCCTTTTGGGTCGGGGCCTACCCCAGCAGCTCTACGCATTTCTTTTGGAAAAACTTCATTGATAGGAGTTAGGGTTAGTTTAAAATAAAAACCCTAATAGGAAACATAATTTACATAGTTTAAAATAAAATAGAAAGGTTTGCAACTAAAACGGGTGGAACCCTAGCCTAGTCTACTGATGGTCATCTTCATCTTTGGTAAGTTCCATGAACGACACTATCTGTTGGAATTTTGGCCCATATTGGACCAATACAATAAATATTCCAGAAATTCCTAATAAATCCTAGAGGCCCACATGGCCCATTCATACATGGCAGGGGTGGGACAAAAGTTTAGTCCCACATTGCTAGTTGAAGAAGAGTTGGAGCAGCTTATAAGGAGAGCTCTTCATACCATTTGTATGAGAGAAATAATAGGAGGAAATAGGAGCTGACCACACGCGCGCTCCTCCTCCGCCGCCGCTCGCTCGCTCGCCTCGACGCGCCGCGGGTTGCGGGAATGCCTCGAGCCGAGAGCCTCTCTCTCTCTTTTTGCGATAAGGTTTTTGGGGAGCGTTCTACCGCGACTGCTGGCTTCAACATCGACACGGAGGCCGACGACTACTTCCCCAACGACGACTTCTTCCCCGACATCAGCAACCTCTTCAGCGACATGGCTGTCTTTTTGCCACTCATGAACGGGTATATGAACAGACGCAGCAGGCCTCCGGAACCCCGTCTCTTGTGATCCTGTACGGGAGAGAGAGGCGATAAGGTTTTTGGGGAGCGTTCTACCGCGACTGCTGGCTTCAACATCGACACGGAGGCCGACGACTACTTCCCCAACGACGACTTCTTCCCCGACATCAGCAACCTCTTCGGCGACATGGCTCTCAACAGCGACAACGGCAACGCTGGTTCCTCTTCTGGACCGTATGTGTTCTTGCCTTCCTTGTATGAGATCATTATCCTCTTTCTTCTCCTAGCAACAACTTCAGGTTCATTGTCAGCAAACGTATTGCTCTTCTCAATCAGTTTAGATATGTTTCTCCTTTACTCTATGATGATATGCATGACTAGTTTAATCTCAAATTTTTTAGTCATATTTTATCCAATGTTTTATTTGATTAAATCATGGGGAAAATTGCTAATATATTCAACACTATCTCCCACGACCAGTTAGGTACTAGCGGAGCCAAATGGTACACTCGCGGAGGAGGAGGAACGGCTGGGGAAGCCACAAGGTACTGATCGCATGACCAGTTTTGGCACGAATGATGATAGAGGTTACATCATTATAGGCGGAGGAGATCCGGTGGAAGAAGTGACCACCACCATTGACCCGGACTTTTGGCTCTCGGGTGCAGGCGGACCCTATATACTCCAAAAAATGTAGTAATTTCAAATAAAGTCAAAAAAATTCGAATCCTTTTGGAAATCAAAGATAATTAAGTATTGTACTCGTATAAATTTGTTTGGCCAAGAAATATTTCACATTGACTTCAGGCAAGAAAAAAACAAATCTATGACGAATATAGCGTGAATAGTACTTTAATATAGGACCTCCAAGTCTGTTTTTTTCACCCAGGAAACAAGAGAAGTTATTCCATGGTGAATCTTTCGTATACGAGTACAATACATAATCATCTTCGATTCCCAAAAAGATTTGAATTTTTTTGACCTTTTTCTGAATTACTAATTTTTTTTAATATAGGGTGCGCTTGCTCCCAGGTTCATCCATGCAATTTCCCCACCACCATGTGATTTTCTAGCGCGTCTCTCGGCGGTGCCCTCGCACGGGTGCATGGGCACCCTCCAATTTCCCATCTTCAATAAGAGTTTAGTTTATTACCGTAATGGATGTTTATTGTTTAGGTATCTTGCATATGCTAATGTCTGATCACTAGTAGAAAAAGAGTCTTTCGTTCGGAGCTGCCCGGAGCATTAGTCCCGGTCGTGTTTCGACTCGGGACTAATCTGAGCATTAGTCCCGGTTCGAACGGCTAGGAAGCCCACACGATTTTAGTCCTGGTTCAAACATGATCTTTAGTCCTGGTTGGAGACACCAACCGGGACTAAAGGAGTTGCGGCAAGCTGCCTTTGGTGCGAAAACCCTTAGTCCCGGTTTGTACACCAGTTCGGACTAAAGATTTTGTAGGTTTTTTTTTGTCTCTACACCCCTCCCGTGTGGATCGCCTTTTTTAGCTTTATAAAATACAAAATAAAATGTTAGAAAATTCAAAAATAAAAATCAATTTAGATGTATTTAGGTTAGGTGATCTAGTTATTATGAAAAATAACAAACATGAATTTTGACTTATTTTGCAAAAAGAGGTATTTTCGGTAAAATGGCAAACTCTTTTGCATATGAACTCGAAAAAACTTAATACATGAAATTATATCTACACGAAAAGTTACATCCAAATTCACTGGGGTAACCCGGTTAGCCAATTTTTAGATTTTCAAACTCCCAAAGGAAAGTATGAAAATTTTCGGGTTTTAGGTTTTGCAAAAAAATTATATATTCAAGAGTACTATTACTTCATTACTTTTGTTTATTAAATGAATTATTTGGAATTAAAATAATAAAGGAGTGTGACATCGTGACCAACAAGTTAATAGGGTTGATATGATATTAATATGAATAACATGGGCATAAAGCACTTGGAAGTGAAACAGAAGGAACTGATAAGCTAAGCGTGCTAGTGCTGGAGCAGTTTGAGGATGGGTGACCGATAGGGAAGTTTGACCACGAGTAAGTAATTTGACTAGAGATTAAGTGTAGTTAGAGGCTAAACTTGTCAAATAACCGAAATACTAGAAATTCCAAAAAAAAGAAAAAAAGAGGGTGTGGGATTTTTTTTTAGAAAAATAATTGAATAAAGAAATAGACATCATGACCTTTAGTCCCAGTTGGTGTTACAAACCAGGACTAATGGGCCGCTGTCCCGACGCGCGCCCGCGACCTACATTGAGGGTCTTGGTTCGCAGCACAATCGAAACTAAAAGGGGTCATTTAATCCCGATTCCATAGTCCGATTGCAAAACCGGGACTAAAGGCCCTTATCTACGGGGACAGAAGCCTCTAGTTTAGAAGGTGTTCTATCTTCTAGATTTCCCTCATGTGTAGCAATCTCTTGGCTATATTCTTGGGGTTGCCATCACTACTAGGAAAACCCTCATTTGTGGAGCATGTTTTTGACTTTCTGTGGCGCATATTCCGTGCGCCCCAGAAGACACGCGGCAGATATTTATTTTTGTGGCGCATGTCTACATGTGCCAAAGAATTTAGGCAAACTTCTATGGCGCACCAGGATAGCATGCGCCACAAAAAACTTCTGCGGCGCACCCAGCGATGGTGCGCCCCAGATTTTTTTTTAAGTGGCGCCAGATCTAGATCTAGGGCCACCGGAATTTTGTGGTGGGTGGGGTTGGGTAGGTGGAGGAGGAGGAGGAGGCCGAGAAGGAGGAGGAGGCCAAGGAGGAGGTGGTGGTGGTGGTGGTCTCCGAAGGAGGAGGAGGAGGAGGTCACCGAACGAGGTGGTGGTGGTGGTCGCCGGAGGAGGAAGCCGGAGGAGGAGGAGGTGGTGGAGGAGGCCGGGTGTGGAGGAGGAGGAAAATTGGATGACGGGAGGAGGAGAAGTGGAGGAGAGGAGGAGGAGGGCGTCGTCCAAATTCAAATTTCAGCCTAAGAAGTCTATGGCGCATCTGCATTTGGTGCGCCAGATAGTTTTTTTCCAAAAAAATTTAATTTTTGCACGAAAAAATCTTGACTTCGCCATAATTTTTTTCTCTTTTGGAATTTTCCGATTCTAAAAACTGGGATATATTGTGCGTTTTTTTCTCCCGGTTATTTTGATATATTGTGCGTTTTTTTCGAGTTCGTATGCAATCAAAAATCCAGTTTGAAGATTTCATGACGCAATTTTGCAAAAAAAATAAAAATTTATGTTTGTTAATACCCAGTGGTGCTAGATGACATAATAGACGGCACCTCAAAGGATTTTTATTTTTTAAAAATTTCTATCTATTTTTTTTGTATTTTACAAAGCAAAAAAGGCGATCCACGGGGTGGGGTGCATGGAGAGCAAAAAAAAACCCTAGATCTACTGTGCACATGGCATATGCGCCACAGAAATGTGGTCTCGTACTGTCAGGGATGGGCCCCCACAAAGAATTCTATGGCGCATACGCCAACATGCGCCACAGAATTTCCTTCACCCATATGCAATACTGGACCTTGCGTGGGCTCTACATAGTTTCTGTGACGCATGCCACTACATGGCACACAAAAAGCAACAATTTTGTGGCGCACCAATGTTTGATGCACCATAGAAGTTGAAAATTTCTGTGAAGCATATTAATCTATGCGTCACAGAAATATTTTTGTGGAGCACGCACTTTTAGGTGCGCCACAGAGACATTCATACCTATAAAGGTTTTCCTAGTAGTCAATGTAAAGTGACGACTCATCGGGTACCACCCTGACCACTAATATTTAATCTCTATTTCGATATTGTCTTATAGTCACTCTAATCCTTGTGTGGTGATGTTATTTGTTAGGTATGGAGTTCCGGTGACGGGAGTGGTGTTTTGGAACATGGGAGCATATGCTCCCTATATTTTGAAATACATCTTACATATATTTTAAAGTTCAAAAAATTTGAAACAAAAAATCCGCACGTACATCCACTGGTAGAAAAACAGGCTTCCGGGAAGCCCCATAAGTCGCGAAGGTAAAGGAACCGCGACTAATGGGGTCTTTAGTCGCGGTTCGTGTGGCGAACCGCGACCAAAGCTCTGGGCCCGGGCGCACGGTGGCCAGCTGGTGCACGTGGGGGGCTTTAGTCGCGGTTGGCCGGGCCAACCGCGACTAAAGTGCCCGAAGGCCTTTAGTCGCGGTTGGCCGGGCCAACCGGGACTAAAGCCCCTCCTAT
>NC_061514.1:324796490-324882592 GCF_022539505.1 Lolium rigidum | reverse complement strand
GAGAGAGGCGCGCCGCCCCGTTTTTTTCTTTTTTTTATGTTATGTTTGTTATTTTTAATTTTAACTATACTTAACAAAAAAAACTTAAAATTTTGTAATTAACTATAACTTCAACTTAACAAAAAAACTTAAAATTTTGTAATTAACTATAACTTCATATATAAAAACTTAACAAAAACTTAAATTTTGTTAAGTTTTGGCCCGTCTTCACCGCGAGCCTCGACACGCGCCGTGACGCCGCCCGCCACCGCCGTTCCTTCGTCGTTGTCGCCGTGGTGTCGCCGCCGTACCGTCGCCAACGCCGTCAACGCCGTCAACGCTACCTCTATTCATAAAAATGTAACGCCGCCGTACCGTCGCCAACTTAAAAAGAACTAAAGTTTTGACTTAAAATTTTGTAAACTTGAAGGAGCGAGGGAGAAGGGGAACTTAATGTAACTAAAATTTTACTTAACAAAATTTAGACTTAATGTGTCCTCGGCACCGCCACCGCTCTCTCGGTCACCGCCACACCGGTCTCTCGGTCACGCGGTCACTGCGTCCCCCCTTTCAATTCGCCACCGCCACCGGTCTCTCGGTCACGCGGTCACTGCGTCCCCCCTTTCGCCACCGCCACCGGTCTCTCGGTCACGCGGTCACTGCGTCCCCCCTTTCGCCTCCATCATCGCCCTCTCTCTTTATATGTAGAAGAGATGTGATAATGCTGGCATATACACAATTAATTTGTTTTGACTACATGTTTTCGGGATCGACATATGGCGGACGATAGAGCTGACCCGATTATGGACAACTATGATCCGGACGGCTGAAGAACAAATCTTCGGCATCATAAAAGGCGATGTTCTATATGTGCCGACCGGACAAGAAGAAGTTGATATCGATTCTTATCTGAACTTTGAGGGTGAAGATGAAGGGCATGGTCGACAAGATGGTGCCGAAGGAACGTCGATAAACGACGATAATCTTCGGTTGAAAGTAGCAACCACCTCCGGCGCCGAGGTATATATATATATACATTGAGCCTCTGGTGATACAAACTCACTGATTTGAATAAATATGTGTGTACTAACGCGCGCGCCTCTCTTTCTTATTTTAGCCCTCGGCCGGATCGTCGAAACAATCGAGTACGTCGTCGTCAAAGCGTGGCGCAACCAAGACGATGAAAGCAGGAGAAACATGCACCATCGATGTTGTCGACGAAGCAACCGGCAGGCCGCTGGAGCCCAGCAAAAACGCCACCAAGTTTGTCAGCCAATGCGGAGCCGTTGTTAGAGACAACGTCTCGATCACCCTCCAGGAGTGGAATGAGCCAAAGAAGGCACGTGTTGTTTTCACTTTTGTCGATAAGAGAACAAAAAAAGATTGCTTCAACAAGCTTATGGAACATTTCGTTCTACCTCCGGAATACCGCAAATACGATGAGGAGGGTATCAAGATTGCGGAAAACAAGAAGAGGTGCAAGCTAGTCAAACAGTTCGCTCTTTCTAGGATGGCCAACGCATTCGGAAATACAAGCAAAATCTAGCCCATGACTTTGTCAACCAGGGCAAGACTCCGGATTTCAAAGGACAATATGAGAAACTACAACATGATTGGCCAGATTTTGTGAAGCAAAAGAAATCGGAGCAGTTCCTTGAACTATCGAAAAAAAATAAGGAAAATGCGGCCAAGAAGGAGTACAATCATAAAATGGGGCCAGGAGGGTATCGCTTTTGGCAGCCTAGGTGGGAGAAGATGGAGAACGAGGCCGAGGCGCGAGGAATCCGTCCGGGTACGGAGGGATGGGACCCAAGGGCCAAAAGCTGGTGGTACGGGCATGGGGGATCGGCTGAACCCGGAGACGAGGGAGTGTGTTTACCGGGGCAAAATAATTACACCCACCCAAAAGCTTATTGAGGCAATGAGGGATGCTCAAGAGGGAGGATCAAGTTCAACGGAGAGAACGACGCCACGACAAAAGCCCTCGGGAATCCCGAACACGGAGGACGTGTACGAGGCATGGGGCACATTCCGTGGAAAATAGGGTTCCCCAGAACGATGACCCGTACGGTTACGAAGCCGTAAGAGAAAGATGGATCGGGAAGCGAGATGTTGTGGCGCGGTTGGTATCGGAAATGGATGTGATGAAGAAAACCGTGAGTGTACTAGTAGCCGAAAGAGATGCAGCTCGGGCGCAGCATGAAGATCATCCATTGGATCTCGGAAGCCAGCCGCGGAGAAGCGGCGTGGCTTCCACGGAGGCCCCATCGGCTGGTGCACCGACGATCGAAATTACTGCACCGGAGCCTCCGGTGGTCGAAATTACTGCACCGGAGCCTCCTCGCTACCCCGTGGACGATATAAAGGAGATGAAAGCATGTCATCCGTATTATCCTATCGGGAACATGTCCATGAAGGTAGCCATCGGCGATGCTTTACCACCTGGAGCACTCCACCACAACAACCCCATTCAAGATGGCTATGCTCGTGTCACGGTGGAGGACATAGTCCAAGGGTTTGAGGACCTGGACATTGACATTGCTACACTCGAAGGGGCGACAAGACTTGGAGATGTCAAGCGCCGAGTTCATTCTATGGCGAAGAAGTTTATCAAGTTTCCGGGCGAGGCGCCAACAAGTCCACCCCTACGGTGGTGGTGGTGGCGGCGGTGGTGGTGGTGGTGCTTCACCTACATCTCCTTCACGAGGGCCGACGCCGCCCCCAATTCACCTCCGGCGGGTAAGCAGCCGCCGCCCCTAGTCCGCCCCGGGCGGGTAGCGGACGCCGCCCCCAATCCACCTCCGGCGAAGAAGCGAAGCGGCAGTCCTGGATTATTAACCCGGACCCTTACGTACCTAAGAAAACAAAGGTACCGGAGGTATCACTGAAGCCTCTCCCCACGAGGCCTTGGGAAAGTAGTGCCGAGGAAGTCGAGGCGGGCTCGACTGCTGATTTAGAGAAATGGAAGGCGAGCTGCAAGAAGAAAATAGAGGGCGAGCCCAAGCCGGTATATTCGATGAGCAAAAGAAGTGGGCTAAGTCATTTTTGAACACACCGTCCCAAGCCGCAAAGAATCTGCTCGACGACTATGCACGTGAACTTCGTAGGCAAGCACTCGCGTTCAAGAGGAACCAAGATTTGGCGGAGAAGAAAGCCTTGGAGGAGGCCGAGAAAAAATTAGAAAGGGGGAAAGAAGTTGCCCAGCTCGGGGAACAAAGTAAACAATCGATCGCCCCGCTCATAGTGCAAGCCGCCGGTCCGGATGCCCCCGATATCATAGCAGCTGCGGCAGCTTGTGGATTGGCTGTAACGAGTGCCGGAGAACAAGCGGCCAACTTAGGTATCACTCTTCGTGCACTTGTTAGGCCTTGATGAGGCGCCAATGAAGGACGTAGTTTTTACATATGTGAAGAATGGCCCTCTCGTCGAGCACTGCGCAGGAAGAGGATCTACCTCGACAAATGAAAGGTTCGCTAAATTGGTACAAGAGTTACATAAAACTTAAAAACGCCAAAGACTATATTTATGCGGAAGTTAGAGTTGAGCATCACTTCAAACATTACTATATAACAATTCATCGGAGTGAATTGTTCCAGCTGTTCAATCTGCGCGACCTCGACAAATCTATCATCAGTTGCTCCGTTCTGTAAGTTATTTATTAATTTCTACCCCATCTCGTTCATTGCCTGCACTATATATTGTCCTAACTATCTTGTTGTCTACGCTATTATGCAGAATGAAGAAGCTGGAAATGCAAATAAGGAACATCAATGATGTTGGGTTCATTGACCCACACATCGTTAATTCATATGTGTTAGAACACCACCCCGCCGACGTGGAGGAAGACCTGTTTCGGTTTATTAGAAAATAGCAACTCAAAAGTGATATTCTATTTCCTTACCATTTTGGGTGAGTGTTTCTATCTTGAGCACATTCTCTTTTGTTTACTCTCCATGCATGGTATGTGGCTAATCGATGAGTTATATATGCATGACTGTGCATGTATCGTGTCCGCAGGTTCCACTGGATTCTGATGGTAATTCAAATTCACACATCCACAGTTCTCGTCCACGACTCTCTGAATATGGATGCGGCGCTTTGGGCCGACATGAGAAAAATGATGCAAAAGTAATTGTTTTCATTCATTTGCGCTCTATATCGATCGGCCTATTTCGTTCATCATTTCCTAATATCAAGTAACTAATTAATAACTCTCTTGTTCATTTAATTTTCTTTGCCTCGTAGGGTTTGGAGACGGTTCGTAGATGAAAAGGTCGGTGAATTCAAAAAAGAGCTACATTTTAAAAGGGCGGTGCGGACGGCGGGGATATTCAGCCACCGGGGACCAATCTATGTGGATACTATGTTTGTGAGAGGATCCGGAGATACACCAATGAGCGGGACCGGTCGGATGAGCTCAACATCAAGAGGAATAACCTCCGGAAGACGCTTAGTCCGGAAGCTCGCTTCCGACCACTTCAGGAGGAACTAGCTGGATGGTTCGCGAGGGAAGTCATCGATCCTACAGGAAAACACTACGTAGAGGACGTAGAACTATACATGCATTAAATTATGTATGGAAACTTGTTCAAACTTGTATATGGTCATCCGATGATATTGAATATATATTGTATATTCCTCTTGAATTCTTTTTGGTTCTAATTTCAAATTTGTTTGAAATTGTACATTCATATGCATGCATGTATGTAGTACCGTAGAATATGTGAAACTCCTTCAAAATTACAATAAAGCACAAAAGAAATAAAACAATACAAATTAAACAGAAAACAGGTTTAGGGGGGGGGGGCTAAAACCCTAAACCTGCGGCGGCCTTTAGTCGCGGTCGGCCAGAAGAACCGCGACTAAAGGGCCTCCACCCCGACGGTCGCCTGGCGCCCACGTGGATGGGCCTTTAGTCGCGGTTCGTAAGCGACCGCGACTAAAGGGGGGGGGGGCTTTAGTCGCGCTACTTTGTTCGCGGTTGCGCAACCGCGACTAATGGCAGTTTCGAACCGCGACCAAAGGCCCTTTTTCCACCAGTGATCTTCACGTGCTACGCGCTCACAAAGTCGTTTCATAAAAAATGAACTTATCATGTGACGTGTGTAAAAAAGACAAAATTCAGTGCTGAAAACAATGCTTTTCACAAGATAAGTTTTCTCTTTTTTACATAGGCCACAAAAAATATTATTTTTTCGTAAAACTTGACGCATACACATATATTATGGAGATGTACATGTAGAATTTTTTGTCAAAATTTTTCCACACTTCAAAATATGTTTTGTTGGTAGAGGGAGCATACGCACCCGGGAGCCGAATTGAATTTCCGGTGACAAGTAGGATAATATTCTTCCTTTGCAGCGTGTGTCTTGGGGATGTATTATTGTGTGGTGTATAGAGTTTCTTTAAAAAAGAATGCTTGATGGAAATACACCGTAGATGTTTTTCATAAAGATAATAACAAACTCAGATACCTTTCGGATTTTTTTACACGTTGTCTGGCCGTTGCAATGTTTTCTATATTAAATTGATAAAGGATATAAAACTAGGGTACAAGGGAGAGAGTAGGCGCACCAAGAAAACTAATCTAAGGTTTCACCCCCCACACCTACGCCGGTCGCTCCACCTCGCCTCTGGTGGCCTTGGGGTTTTGGAAGTGCAGCGGACCACGGCCTCTCGCCAGCGGGATATTTCAGTTATTACTTTTTTAGGTATTTGCAGTATCTTGCTTAGAATGGTGGGGCGACGCCTCTGAAGCAGAATAAGGTCTTCCTTGTCATATCCCCGTTCTGACGGTGCACTTAGAACATACGCAGGACGTGTGGAGTTGTCTTCCCGGCAGATTTACTAGGATATGGTTTGTGTTCGTATTAGTTGGTGTGGTTGCAAGTCTTGCTCTTCTGATTTATGGTTCTCACCTTTGAAGACTGTTGTTGCCCTGGTGCGCTAGTCTTAGGCCTAACCATCACGACTTTTCATTTCCCCGGCTGAACAAGTTCTACTTCTATAAGCTTTGCCCGGCTCCAATGAGGCATGGGTGAGGATGGCGGTGCGCCTTTCGGCTCCCTCTAGTGCTTGCAATTTTCGCTAGGTGGTCTAAGAATGTATTTGCAATTTTTCTTTTGAGAGTTCTTTGTACTAGCGTTAATGATTATTAATAGATCGGTTGGTTCTAGTTTAAAATAATAAATAATATAAATACCTTTTTTATAATAATAAATCATAAATAATAGTGAGGCCAAGTGGGTATGTCCTTACTATACGGAGTAATGCACCCATGTGTAGCTAGGTAGAGAGAGAGGTAGAGGTAACCGGTCTGCTGTGCAGGCCCTAATAATACGTAATAATAGTGAGGTGAGATGAGATGAGATGACACAGGTACTAGTGGCATCCATCTGGATCTCCCTAAACGGCAATAACCATGCCCTGTGGACATCTTAAATAGGGTTTTGAATATGGGAGGCTCCAATCTACTACTACCGAAGCAAGGTGAGTGAGTAGGAGGAGTGAGTATTGTCCCTTTTTACTGCCTGCCTGTGCCTGGGAGAGTGAGTAGTAGCAGTTTTCTTTATGCACGTCGTGGGTACTTGGAAAGCTGGAAACCACGTCTATTCACACCTCTCGCTCTCTGTCTCTGCCTTTGGTGTCCTATTGACAAGACCTAAAGGCGAGAAATACCGAGACAGTCAGTCCAAGATGGAGAAAAGGTGCGTGCCCCACGCCCACGGTCGGGGCGACATCATCGTATACCTCCCTCAAGTGCTACGAACCACATGTACATAAATATACCAGCGCTAGTACCACTACTGTACTCGTTTTCTAACACGATTTTTTTATAGAAATGCAGAGTTAATACCAGTACACCACCACACCTCACATCACCTGCCTGTGATGGTGCACCTTCGTACGGATGCTGGAGCTCGTGTTGGGGGGAAATACAATAATAATAAAGAATAAAAACAGTGCTCCATATGCTGTCCTGTCTCACCTTTTACCCTTGCCCGCTGGCTTTACCCATGCCCACTTTCTTTTTATTGTACACCAAAAAGATACTTATATACCACTTGTCACCACCACACTTTTTTCCTTGTCTATCCAATGCATGTTGCATGGTTTTCCACTCATGGTTATACCACGATAGTTAGTGTATCTACCCGGGCGCGATTCAAACGAAACGAGGTGGTCTGTTTAGGTCCACACGTCATACCTAGCTGGCCGATGTAAACACAACGAGGCACGTGGGCCGACCCATTCTAGGTTCAAAATTAGGCTATCCAGCACCCTCCCGTGTCCGTCTCGGGCTCGACTGGTAGTGACCGAACTATCACTTCGCATTTTGCGTGTTAGGACAGACGGTGGCATTGTGGCGTTCGGCGATGCCATCAATGCATGTCGCTTCCCCTTCTATGCGCCATCAATGTCGGGGTTTATTGACCTAGATGACACCGAGGACGAGGTGTAGGCACCGCAAAACGGCACAAACCCTAGCTAGGTATTTATCCAATTTATTTATTTCTTTCTTTTTTATCTTGTTTGACCTATTTAAATTAAGTTTTATAAATAAAATACTAATCGAAAGTGGGTCTGGTCGTTGGGTTTACTCGTGATCTAAATGAACCGAAGAAACGACCAAATTTTTGTCCATGGGCCAACCAAAAACAAATTTCATGTTGGAAATGGGTTGGGTTGCTAGAGATGAAACTATGGCTTATGTAGGAGGAGGAGCAAGGGTGTGGCTAATTCTCATCATTCGAATGAGAATTAGCTCACTCAAGTGAAGTCATCCTCACAAATGTTATACTATATGAATATTTTCCAATGTATGAATTATTTTTACGGCATCAAATTTTTTTTTGTTATAACTCGCTTGTAATATAAAAATCTCACGTACAACTCGACTCGTAACTGAAAATATCCAGTTACAACCCCAATTACAGGCGAAAAATCTTAGCTGCAACTTACAAAATGCATAAATCACGATGTAGATCAAGGATTTTAGACTTGACCGAGCACTAAGTTGCGAGAGTTATTGGTAAAGTCCGAGGAGTAATTCTTTGTCCTTGCAATCAGGCAGGTCAAGATTCCAGCCAGCAGGCAGGGGTTGGAATTGAATCGGTGATTTATTTACCTCATTACATCTTGGTTAATACCACCAGCTCAGCTGCTGCTGCTGCTGCTGGTACGCCACGCTACTACGTGTACATGCATAGTGGTCAGTAATCAAGAGTGGATGGATGGATGCTCTTCTAATTAACTGCTGCGCTCGCTGGCACCGCACTAGCGCCGGTCCGGTCCGGCGCGGTGGCGAAGGAGCGTAGTCCGGCCGGTCCGCTCCGGTCTCGCTGCCTGCTACCGCCCTGTAAAATTACTGCAGGGAACGCGACGGCTGCGGAATTAGGCGGCAGCAGACGAGCAGAGGCATGTGCAGCCAAGGAAAAAGAGACCCGGAGACCTGACCATACGGGCCATGTGTGTTCCTTCTTCTACCGACGGAGATAGTAGTATCAGACATCAACAGCCTGTACAAACACAGGCTTTTTCCACACTAATAACTGCCACCCAATCCAGACATTAGCCATGGGTATTCAGATCGAAACTTTCCTACGATTTCATAACTCTTGTATTCTTTCAACTTAAGTGTAAGTCACCTCGAGTGTGTGTATTTTAGTTCGTTTGATTGAGCCATAGACACAAAATCAGGCAATTTCAGTGTCTATGGCCAAGCCGTGCCACTGGGCGAGCTAATCGAGCTCGATTTGGGCGATGTCGAGCTCCATGGTGTTAAACTATAAGTAGATTGTCTAGGTCTTTCCATCAGATCGGTCTTTTGTAATAGTTGGTTAGTACATGAAGCGTAATATGGTATCAAAGCTAGGGTCTCGAGTTTGAGTACTGGTTTTCACAATTTACTCTCTAATTTGCTGTTATCCCCCTCCTGTCTACGTATTGGCCTCCAGAGCCATACGCCCTTGTTTACACGTGGGGGTGTTAAACTATAAGTGGATTGTCTAGCTTTTTCCATCAGATCGGTCTTTTGAAATAGTTGGTTAGTACATGAAGCTTAACACATGGCCCCGTCCTCGATTAGGGTTGATGACGAGTAGATCATGCTGCCCATTATCGTGGTTTTTTTTTATCAAAGAGGACTTTGTTTTCGTTTTCATCTTCGTCCTCGTCCTCATCACCGTTGTGACCGTAGAGCAGGGCTTTGAAGTAGGGCACATCGCCCAGGTAACTAGGTCCATGTCATGGGTCGAATTCCCAGGTGCCGAATGAGTGCCAGTTGTAGCTGTCCAACGCGTAGGCTAGGTCCTCCCGCATATCAAGCGGAAGGATGAAGCGACAACGAATCTGATCGCGCCGCTCGCTACCTTCCCACGGCACGAGCATCACCGACACTCGCCTCGAATTGAGAAGCCAACCTCTTGGGGGGTTGACATCTGGCCACGCCACGGGGCGCCCCATGTCATGCAGCTCGCACGCCTTCTTGCAGCCGCGCGAAGATCCGGCCTTTTGGCCGTTCTTCGTCTTTCGAAACGGCCATCAGTTTGCCACGATGGCAGTTTGGTGGTTTATGGAGGGAGAGGAACTAGAAATGGTGCGAGAGAAATATGAAGGCCTCCTTGACTTAAAATTCAACTGTGGCACGCGCAATGCTAACAATGCCTTGGCGCGTAGAAGCCAAAGCGAGGCGTAGAACTGTACCGACACCGACGACAAGAGTGCGCATAAGGCGACGCAAATCCGTTTTGCGTCGAGCTGTTGGAGATGATCTGGTATACAATCACGATCATGACAAGAATTACTGAGACGGAGTGAGTAATGATTAGATACAACCCCTAGCTCGGAGCACGTTAAGACAAGGAAAGACCGATATGTACCCACGCATGTCCTTTGCATCTGCCTCCATCGGGTTTTTTCATCTCTCTCTTTCAAACCAACGCTATCGATAGTTTAGCAGGACGACATTGACAGTTGAGAGGGGGAACCGATGAGAGAGGACAACCAACAGGCAGGCAACAGTGCCTTTCATTGGAAAGAAGAGAAGCGCACACGCGTAGGTGGTGGTGGTGGGGGAACAAGCTAAGCTGCACACCACAATGCATCGTATGACAATGTGTCATGCATGCGTGCTGCTGCGACCAACACGCTCTGCGCTCCCCTCAGATGCCCATGCCCTGTTGACCACGATCAAGCGCGCGCCCAAGCGAGAGCCCAACCTAGAGCACTAGAGAGAGATCCAAGGACAGGTTTCATCCGTGCACCCATAGGTGAAAAACCCCTCCCAAAATTATGGTACACACCCATATCCTGGTATCCACGTACCTCACATTCACCCTTTTTCATCTTAAAATTTACAAAAGAGAAGAAATCTTCAGGCAATTCAGGGATCTCAGAGCATCTCCAGTCGCGTCCCCCAAACCGTCCCCCAAAGCGCGCCGGATCGAGCGTTTGGGGGACGTGTTTTGTTCGTGCCGCGTTTGGGGGACGTCGCTCCCCAGCCGCGTCCCCCAAACGCCGCCCCCAATCAGAAATTCAAATAGATGCATTCAAAAGAGATCGTTCCCGCCGGTTCGTCGCGATCGAGTAGCGGCGATCGATCAAAGTGCTGGGCGCGCGATCATATTACGGACCGGTGGTGCATGCAAATTAGAAGAAGGGGTTGGTCGACGGCGTCGTGTCCTGAGTCGACGCAGGCCCGTCGAGCACGACGACCTCGTCGCGATCTGCACTGTTCCTGTGCATGGTGCGTCCGCTCCGTCGCCGACGCGGAGGCCGACGCAGGTGTAGCGGTAGAAGACGCGTCGGCCTGCTCTTGCTTGCTGCTGCCGCCGCCGCCGATGCCGATGCCGCTGCCGGGGCCGCCGCGTCCGCCGCCGCCATTTTGGATTCGATGTCGTCGAGGATCCGGCCTTTGAAGAAGTTGTGCGCCGCTCGCGTCCGGGGAGACATTCCCTCTGTCGACGTTCTCGGCGGGGACATGTCGTCCCTGCGTTTCTTGAGCTCCAGCTTCTCCTCTTGCCTCTTGAGCAGCTCGGCCCACCTTTGGTCGGCCTTCTTGTCGCGGGAGATAAAGGTCGAGAAGACGTCGGCGAGGCATTTCGTGATCGACGCATGCGTCTTCTCAGACGACGCAGCGTCGGCCAAGGCGGCCTTGGCAGCCTTGTTGCCGATAGGGACGCCCTGCCGACGTTGCCGGCGGCGCGTCCGGATCAATGGCGTCCTTCCCCTTGGACAACGACGAGCGCGTCAACTTCCATTTCTCATTCATTTTGAGCTTGCCATAGCAATGCGTCGGCGCGAAAGACTTGTGACCATCCGAGTACTTGGCGTACAATTCCATAGCCCGATCAAACTAACCAAAGAAAGCGAGAGTCATTTCATCGAACACAATGTGGGCGCTACGGATTATGGAAGAAACGGTCGTACCGGTTGGCCGACGTCGGCGCCGCTGTCGCCTCTGGTCTCTAAGTCGTGATGGTACCCATGGAAGGAGTTCACCGACGCACGGATGATGGCCCATCGCGTGGACATTGCCTTCCGGCTCCTCTTCATTGGCACTTTCCGGTAGCCGGCTGTTGATCAGCTTGCGCTCATCGAACTCGGCCTTGATCCTCGCCCAATACTTCCCGCCTTTTTGGTTGGCGCCGATGATGGAGTCATGGCTCACCGTCGCCCACGACTCGCACGGACAAAGATCTTCCCGAACCGTCCACTTCGGGCCTCGTGTGCCCGACGCCTTCTTCTTCTTCTTCTTCGTCCTCACGCCGTCCGCGTCTACCTCCACGAGATCATCGTCACCGGCACCCTCGTCGTCCTCTTCCTCGCCGCCCTCTTCCTCGCCGCCCTCTTCGTCCTCAACGTCGTCCTCCTCGTCGTCCTCCACCCCGTCCTCTTCCTCGTCGTCCTCCTCCTCAACCCCGTCGTCCTCCTCGGCACCGGCGCCGTCGTATTCGAGCGGACCCCTGCGGCCGGTGAAAGGGCCGCCGTCCGGACCGGGTCCTGGCTCGCGTTGCTCGTACGCCGGGGAGTAGAGGTTGTTGGGGTTGAAGCCGCCGTGCGGCGGCGCATCCGGTAGTGCGGCGACAAGTTAGGCGTCACGCACCCGGGAGTGGCGGAGGGGCCGTCGTTGTAGAAGGCGGCTTGCGACGGAGAGAAGACTCCCGGAACGTACACCGGCACGTTCGTACTATATGGGCTCGCGTTGGTGGCGGCGATACACCCGGCGATTATGCGGCTGGTGCGGCGCGCCGCCGAGCCTTCTTCTCCGGCTCCGCCGCCCTCCGTCCTTTCCGCTCCGCCGTCGATAGCTTCCGGCGCGGGCAATCTTGCTGCCATTCATCTTCGGTCATGCCTTCGGGCTTCTTCTTCGCAGCCGGCGCCTTCCGCGGCTTCGCGAACGGCGCTTTCGCCCCTATCGTCGCATTGCCCGGCGGCTTCTTGGCCGCTTTCTTCGCCATCTTTTTGGGGGCTGTCGGCGGCGCCATGGAATGGGGAGAGGGTAGCGGCGGCGGCGGGTGCACGGCGGGAGGGAGAAAGAAATCGGCGGGATAGGAGAAATGAATCGGCGGCGGGATATGTTTTGGGAGGCCTGTGCGCGGCGGTATAGGCGCGATTTGGCGGGAGCGGCGGGATTTGGCGGGAGTGTGAGACGAATTTTCCCTGTGCCGGCCGACGGGTCGGGCCCGCGTCGGTTGGCCTCGCTTTCGTTGTGTCCGGCGTCCCCGGTGCGTCCCCGTGGGACGGGGACGGGCTCGGGCGCCGGACACCGTATCGGGCGCGCCGGACAAAAAAGGGCTTTGGGGGACGCGGCTGGAACGCTTTTTTTGTCCGGCGCGCCCCAAATCCCTTTGGGGGACGGTTTGGGGGACGCGACTGGAGATGCTCTCACCGGTGCCTCCAAAAGGACGTCCGGCATGCGCCAGAAAAAAACCCTATTGGAGGCTTCTGTCCACAATGACCTCACCCAATTGAGCATCTTTCCAGCGCGCCTCAAATAGACACCGGCAGGTGTGCTGGCAGCGTCCTATTGGGGCCGCCGACACCTGCACCCCAATTTGGGGGAGAGGGTACACGCACCGGCGAGCCCGAAATAGACACCCAAAACACGAAACGTTCAAATTTATACAAATTTTGAAAAATAAATCCAAATCTAGAAAACAAACTAGACTAAATCTAGAGGCAGTGGAAGGCGTTGAAGTCGAGGGCGTTGTCGGCGCCGTCGTCATCGTCCTTCGAGAGCTTGAACGACGATGAAGAACCCTCCTCCTTCTTCACCGTCGGTGCCACTGTCGGTGCCGTAGCAATATCAGGGCCGTCGAGGTGGACGACGATGTTGCTATTGATCGCTGACCACCACTCTGCGTGCCTACAAGTCGCCACCTGCACGTCCTCGCTGAACGAACATCACAGCAGCAGATGCTTCTCCCGCGCATCATCTGGATCGTTGGCGTCGCGGGTAGCCGCCTGCATCTCTAGCTCCACCTCCCACCACTTTTTCTGCGGTAGCGGCGGCTGGGACGGGAGGACCAGCAGGAGGATCGCTGCCATGCGGCGCCCGAGGATCAGCGTTTGCTCCTTCTTCGTCGTCGTCTCCTTCTTCGGGCGGAGGGGCGGCGGTGCCGACAAAGACGACCGTGGCCCATACCGGATGATGACCGCTCTTCTCCATCTCGGCGTTGCGTAGAGCGTTGATCGCTGCCGACCACCGGAGCTTGAGCCGGAGCACGACGAGCTTGAAAGCGCAGCAGGAAGGGTGGACACGACCGCGCAGGTAGCACACCAGCCGGCAAAGAGCATCCCAAGGCTGCTGCGGGCTGTAGCCATGTGCGAAGAGCGTGGTATCAATGCCTCGCCCATGCCACCACGCTCGATGGCCGACGCGGTTGCACCGGCCGGCGTCGGGGCCAGCAAACCTGGCGATCTCCACCTCGCGCTCCCGTTGGAACACGTCCACCCAGTCGTGGGTTGTCGGCGACTGCTGGCAGTGCAGTTTGCCGTGGGAGTTGGAAATCTCTGTGGTGTAACTTTTCTTCAGGTCCCCGGCAACGACGCCAGAAAATCTTGAAGGTGCTCCGGTGATGGCGCCAGACAATCTTGCTGAGCGTTGTTGTGGAAGCGATTGGGAAACCCCAAGAGGAAGATGTGATGAGCACAGCAGTAAGTTTTCTCTCAGTACGAAACCAAGGTTTAATCGACCAGTAGGAGAAAGGCGTGAAGGTGTTGCTAGCTGACTAGTGGCAGGGCGCACTACTGGCGTTAGCAAAAACGTGGAACCTGCACACAACACAACCAAAGTACTTTGCCCCAACTTGCAGTCAGGTTGTCAATCTCACCGGTTTGCTGAACACAAAGGAATAGACGTATCGAGTGGAAAGAGATGTTTGCAGAAAGTAAACAGAACATGGTTGCAATAGATGAATTTATCAATGTAAAGGAAACGGACCGGGGTCCACAGTTCACAAGAGGTGTCTCTCTATATAGATAAATAGCATGTTGGGTGAACAAATTACAGCTGGGCAATTGATAGAATATCGACCATACATGACAAGATGGTTACTATGAGATTTGATTGGGCATTACAACATAATACATAGACCATAATCCAACTGCGTCTAAGACTAATAATCCACCTTCCAGTTATCGTCCGAACCCCTTTCAGTATTGAGTTGCAAGCAACAGATTATCGCATTAAGCAATGTGTGTAAAGTAAACAATAGAATTACCCTCGGATAAAACATTATTGTTTTCTCCCTAGTAGCAACAGCACATCTACAATCTTAGAAATTATTTTCACTCCCCCAAAAAACTAGAGGCATGAACCTACTATCGAGCATAGATACCCCCTCTTGGAGTCACAAACATCTACTTGGCCACAGTATCCACTAGCAACGGAGAGCATGCAAGATCACAAATAACATATGACATGAGTATATAATCGACCTCAATATATAGTATACAATATTCATCGGATCCCAGCAAACACTACATGTAGGATTACATCAGGATGATCTTCATCATGTAGGGTAGCTCACAAGATCTATATATAAAGCACGAATTGGAGAAGACAACCATCTAGCTACTGCTATGGACCCATAGTCCAGGGATGAACTACTCACGCATCACTTCGGAGGCGGGCATGGCGATGTAGATCCCTCCGGCGATGATTTCCTTCTCTGGCAGGGTGCCGGGAAGAGCTTCAGAACCCCCCGAGATGGGTTCTGCGGTGGCGGCCACGACGGAACTTTTCGTGGATGGAGGCTCGGGTATCCAGGGTTTTCCCAAGAAGATGTATAAATAGGTGGAGGATTTAGTTCAGTGGGTCAAGTTAGGTGATGCAAATACCAGGTTCTTTCATACAAAAGCCACTATCAATAACAGAAACAACTACATTGCTATGTTACAGAATTCTGACCAAGTGGAAGTCTTTGACCATGAAGGGAAAGCAACAATTTTGTGGAAAGCCTTTAAGGATAGAATGGGTCAGTCAGATCATCCAGAGATGCAATTTAATCTTGATACAATTCTTGAATCAAACATCTCTGAAGACATGAATTTGATGTTAGAAGCTCCTTTTTTTGACAAGGAAATTGAAGAGGTGGTCAAGCTCTTGCCAAATGATAAGTCTCCTGGGCCTGATGGTTTCAACAATGAATTTTTCAAACATTGCTGGTCAATTATTGCTGCTGATGTCAAGCAGCTAATAAGAGACTTCCATGCTAGGAATATTAACCTGGAAAGTGTAAACTCTTCTTTCATTACACTGGTTCCAAAAATTGATAGCCCAAGTGCACCTGGGGACTTTAGACCTATCTCCCTGCTCAACTGTGTCCTCAAAATCATCACCAAGTTGTTGGCTAATAGGCTCCAAGGTATCATTCTCTCTTTGGTGCATAAAAATCAATATGGTTTCCTGAAGAAAAGATCCATTCAAGACTGCCTAGGATGGGCTTTTGAATATCTCTTTCAATGTCATCAATCAAAGGAGGAGATTCTTATTCTTAAACTGGACTTTGAAAAATCTTTTGATAAAATTGAGCATACTACTATTCTCAAAATCCTTAAGGCTAAAGGTTTTGGTGATAAGTGGATTAGCTGGATATCTATGATTCTTAGTACTGGGACTTCTGCTGTTATGTTAAATGGTGTTCCTGGGAAGAAAATTTATTGCAGAAGAGGTGTGAGACAGGGTGATCCTCTATCACCCCTGTTATTTGTCCTTGCAGCTGATTTCCTTCAGTCTGTCCTGAACAAAGCTATGAACCAGAATCTTCTATCAAAACCAATTCCCTGCCCACCATGTCCTGACTTCCCTGTGATTCAGTGTGCTGACGATACACTCCTTGTCATGAAGGCAGATGCTACACAATTGCTTTGCTTAAAGTCAATTCTACACTCTTTTGCTGCATCCACTGGTCTCAAAGTAAATTATCAGAAATCTAGCGTGATGCCAATTAACATGATTCCTGACAGATTGGCCCATTTTGCTGCTACACTGAACTGTAAAGTGGGAACCCTCCCTTTCACATATTTGGGTCCGCCTCTTTGCATCACAAAACCATCTCTGGAATATTTTCTGCCAAATGTACAAAGAGTTCAAACAAGACTTGGTGGAATTGCAGATTTTCTAAACTAGGGAGGGAAATTACAACTTGTTAAATCTGTTCTAGCATCTCTGCCTATTTTCTTCATGTGTTTTCTTGATGTCCCTGTCACAATTAAGGACCAAGTGATCAAGTATATGAGGCATTGTCTTTGGAGGAAAAAGACTGTAGATGTCTGATGTCTACGGGAGCTTCTATTCTTGTAGACAGTGTTGGGCCTCCAAGAGCAGAGGTTTGTAGAACGGCAGCAAGTTTCCCTTAAGTGGATCACCCAAGGTTTATCGATCTCAGGGAGGAAGAGGTCAAAGATATCCCTCTCATGCAACCCTGCAACCACAAAGCAAGAAGTCTCTTGTGTCCCCAACACACCTAATAGGTGCACTAGTTCGGCGAAGAGATAGGGAAATACAGGTGGTATGAATAAGTAGTAGCAACGGCACCAGAAAAGTGCTTTGCCTAGGACAGTAAACGAGCAGTAGTAACGCAGCAGTAGTAACGCAGTAAAACAGTAAACAAGCAGCGATAGCAGTATTTAGGAACAAGGCCTAGGGATTACACTTTCACTAGTGGACACTCTCAACATTGATCACATAACAGAATAGATAAATGCATACTCTACACTTTTGTTGGATGATGAACACATTGCGTAGGATTACACGAACCCTCAATGCCGGAGTTAACAAGCTCCACAATAATGCTCATATTTTAGTAACCTTTAGTGTAAGATAGATTAAAAGACTAAACCAAGTACTAGCATAGCATGCACACTTGTCACCTTCATGCATATGTAGGAGGAATAGATCACATCAATATTATCATAGCAATAGTTAACTTCGCAATCTACAAGAGATCATGATCATAGCATAAACCAAGTACTAACACGGTGCACACACTTGTCACCTTTGCACACGTGCGGGAGGAATAAAACTACTTTAATAACATTGCTAGAGTAGCACATAGATAAATTGTGATACAAACACATTGCAATCATAAAGAGATATAAATAAGCACCTCACTATGCCATTCAACGGTGAATAAGTATTCTGTGAAATATAGCCTAAGAGACCCACACGGTGCACACACTGTCACCTTTACACACGTGGGACAAGGAGTCTCCGGAGATCACATAAGTAAAACTCACTTGACTAGCATAATGACATCTAGATTACAAGCATCATCATATGAATCTCAATCATGTAAGGCAGCTCATGAGATTATTGTATTGAAGCACATAGGAGAGAGATGAACCACATAGCTACCGGTACAGCCCCGAGCCTCGATGGAGAACTACTCCTCCTCATGGGAGCAGCAGCGGTGATGAAGATGGCGGTGGAGATGGCAGCGGTGTCGATGGAGAAGCCTTCCGGGGCACTTCCCCGCTCCGGCGAGGTGCCGGAACGGAGACTCCTGTCCCCGGATCTTGGCTTCGCGATGGCGGCGGATCCGGAAGGTTTTCCGTATCGTGGTTCTTCGCCTCGGGGTTTTTGCGACGGAGGCTTTATATAGGCGAAGAGGCGGCGCAGGAGGGTCGAAGGGGTGGCCACACCATATGGCGGCGCGGCCGGGGCCCGGGCCGCGCCGGCCTATGGTCCGGGGGCCCGATGCCCCCCTCCGGTCCTTCCCGGGTGTTCTGGATGCTTCCGGTGAAAATAGGAACCTGGGTCTTGATTTCGTCCGATTCCGAGAATATTTCGTTACTAGGATTTCTGAAACCAAAAACAGCATAAAACAGCAACTGGCACTTCGGCATCTTGTTAATAGGTTAGTTCTAGAAAATGCACGAATATGACATAAAGTGTGCATAAAACATGTAGGTATCATCAATAATATGGCATGGAACATAAGAAATTATCGATACGTCGGAGACGTATCAAGCATCCCCAAGCTTAGTTCCGCTCGTCCCGAGCAGGTAAAACGATAACAAAGATAATTTCTGAAGTGACATGCCATCATAACCTTGATCATACTATTTGTAAACATATGTAATGAATGCAGCGATCAAAACAATGGTAATGACATGAGTAAACAAGTGAATCATAAAGCAAAGACTTTTCATGAATGGTACTTCAAGACAAGCATCAATAAGTCTTGCATAAGAGTTAACTCATAAAGCAATAAATCAAAGTAAAGGTATTGAAGCAACACAAAGGAAGATTAAGTTTCAGCGGTTGCTTTCAACTTGTAACATGTATATCTCATGGATAATTGTCAACATAGAGTAATATAACAAGTACACTATGCAAATATGTAAGAATCAATGCACACTTCACACAAGTGTTTGCTTCTTGAGGTGGAGAGAGATAGGTGAACTGACTCAACATAAAAGTAAAAGAATGGTCCTTCAAAGAGGAAAGCATCGATTGCTATATTTGTGCTAGAGCTTTTATTTTGAAAACATGAAACAATTTTGTCAACGGTAGTAATAAAGCATATGAGTTATGTACATTATATCTTACAAGTTGCAAGTCTCATGCATAGTATACTAATAGTGCCCGCACCTTGTCCTAATTAGCTTGGACTACCGGATCTTTGCAATGCACATGTTTTAACCAAGTGTCACAATGGGGTACCTCCATGCCTCCTGTACAAAGGTCTAAGGAGAAAGCTCGCATTTTGGATTTCTCGCTTTTGATTATTCTCAACTTAGACATCCATACCGGGACAACATGGACAACGGATAATGGACTCCTCTTTAATGCATAAGCATGTGGCAACAATTATTATTCTCATATGAGATTGAGGATATGTGTCCAAAACTGAAACTTCCACCATGAATCATGGCTTTAGTTAGCGGCCCAAAGTTCTTCTCTAACAATATGCATGCTCCAACCATAAAGGTGGTAGATCTCTCTTACTTCGAGACAAGACGGACATGCATAGCAACTCACATGATATTCAACAAAGAATAGTTGATGGCGTCCCCGAAACATGGTTATCGCACAACAAGCAACTTAATAAGAGATAAAGTGCATAAGTACATATTCAATACCACAATAGTTTTTAAGCTATTTGTCCCATGAGCTATATATTGCAAAGGTGAATGATGGAATTTTAAAGGTAGCACTCAAGCAATTTACTTTGGAATGGCGGATAAATACCATGTAGTAGGTAGGTATGGTGGACACAAATGGCATAGTGGTTGGCTCAAGTATTTTGGATGCATGAGAAGTATTCCCTCTCGATACAAGGTTTAGGCTAGCAAGGTTATTTGAAACAAACACAAGGATGAACGATACAGCAAAACTCACATAAAAGACATATGGTAAACATTATAAGACTCCATACCGTCTTCCTTGTTGTTCAAAACTCAATACTAGATGTTATCTAGACTCTAGAGAAACCAAATATGCAAACCAAATTAGCAAGCTCTAAATTTCTTCATTAATGGGTGCAAAGTATATGATGCAAGAGATTAAACATGAGCACAACAATTGCCAAGTATCAAATTATCCAAGACATTTTAGAGTTACTACATGTAGCATTTTCCAATTCCAACCATATAACAATTTAACGAAGAAGAAACTTCGCCATGAATACTATGAGTAGAGCCTAAGGACATATTTGTCCATATGCTACAGCGGAGCGTGTCTCTCTCCCATAAAGTGAATGCTAGGATCCATTTTATTCAAACAAAACAAAAAAAAAAACCGACGCTCCAAGCAAAGTGCATAAGATGTGACGGAATAAAAATATAGTTTCGGGGGAGGAACCCGATAATGTTGTCGATGAAGAAGGGGATGCCTTGGGCATCCCCAAGCTTAGACGCTTGAGTCTTCTTAAAATATGCAGGGGTGAACCACCGGGGCATCCCCAAGCTTAGAGCTTTCACTCTCCTTGATCATAGTATATCATCCTCCTCTCTTGACCCTTGAAAACTTCCTCCACACCAAACTCGAAACAACTCATTAGAGGGTTAGTGCACAATAAAAATTCACATGTTCATAGGTGACACAATCATTCTTAACACTTCTGGACATTGCATAAAGCTACTGGACATTAATGGATCAAAGAAATTCATCCAACATAGCAAAAGAGGCAATGCGAAATAAAAGGCAGAATCTGTCAAAACAGAACAGTCCGTAAAGATGGATTTTATTAGGGCACCAGACTTTCTCAAATGAAAATGCCCAAATTGAATGAAAGTTGCGTACATATCTGAGTATCATGCACGTAAATTGGCTTAATTTTCTGAGCTACCTACAGGGAGGTAGACCCAGATTCGTGACAGCAAAGAAATCTGGAACTGCGCGAGTAATCCAAATCTAGTACTTACTTTACTATCAAAGACTTTACTTGGCACAACAAAACATAAAACTAAGATAAGGAGAGGTTGCTACAGTAGTAAACAACTTCCAAGACACAAATATAAAACGAAGTACTGCAGCAAAATAACACATGGGTTATCTCCCAAGAAGTTCTTTCTTTTTAGCCATTAAGATGGGCTCAGCAGTTTTAATGATGCACTCGCAAGAAATAGTATTTGAGGCAAAAGAGAGCATCAAGAGGCAAATTCAAAACACATTTAAGCCTAACATGCTTCCTATGCATAGGAATCTTGTAAATAAGCAAGTTCATGAAGAGCAAAGTGACAAGCATAGGAAGATAAAACAAGTGTAGCTTCAAAAATTTCAGCACATAGAGAGGTGTTTTAGTAACATGAAAATTTCTACAACCATATTTTCCTCTCTCATAATAACTTTCAGTAGCGTCATGAGCAAACTCAACAATATAACTATCACATAAAGCATTCTTATCATGAGTCTCATGCATAAAATTATTACTCTCCACATAAGCATAATCAATTTTATTAGTAATAGCGGGAGCAAATTCAACAAAGTAGCTATCATTATTATTCTCATCAAGTGTAGGAGGCATAGTATAATCACAATAAAATTTACTCTCCATAGTAGGTTGTACCAAAAGACCACTATTATAATCATCATAAATAGGAGGCAAAGTATCATCAAAGAAAATTTTCTCCTCAATGCTTGCGGGACTAAAAAGATCATGAAAACCAGCTTCCCCAAGCTTAGAACTTTCTACATTATTATCAACAATGGTGTTCAAAGCGTTCATACTAATATTACTACCAGCATGCAAATAGGATTCCATAGGTTTTTTAATTTTCGCATCAAACAATCCATGTTTTAAATCAGGAAATAGAATAAGAAGCTCATTGTTGTCCATTATGCCAAACTAGTGTAAACAAGAAACAAAAAGATGCAATTGCAGGATCTAAAGGAAATAGCTTCGAGCACAAACACAATGGCGCCGGAAAAGTACTGCTACACTGGAACCGGAGTATGAGTGCCTTTTTACCTTTCCTCCCTGACAACGGCGCCGGAAAAGTGCTTGATGTCTACGGGAGCTTCTATTCTTGTAGACAGGTGTTGGGCCTCCAAGAGCAAAGGTTTGTAGAACGGCAGCAAGTTTCCCTTAAGTGGATCACCCAAGGTTTATCGATCTCGGGGAGGAAGAGGTCAAAGATATCCCTCTCATGCAACCACCGCAACCACAAAGCAAGAAGTCTCTTGTGTCCCCAACACACCTAATAGGTGCACTAGTTCGGCGAAGATATAGTGAAATACGGGTGGTATGAATAAGTAGTAGCAACGGCACCGAGAAAAGTGCTTTGCCCGGGACAATGAAACGAGCGAGTAGTAACGCAGCATGGTAATGCTAGATAGAAACGAGTAAACAAGCAGCGATAGCGATATTTAGGAACAAGGCCTAGGGATTACACTTTCACTAGTGGACACTCTCAACATTGATCACATAACAGAATAGATAAATGCATACTCTACACTTTTGTTGGATGATGAACACATTGCGTAGGATTACACGAACCCTCAATGCCGGAGTTAACAAGCTCCACAATAATGCTCATATTTTAGTAAGCTTTAGTGTAAGATAGATTAAAAGACTAAACCAAGTACTAGCATAGCATGCACACTGTCACCTTCATGCATATGTAGGAGGAATAGATCACATCAATATTATCATAGCAATAGTTAACTTCGCAATCTACAAGAGATCATGATCATAGCATAAACCAAGTACTAACACGGTGCACACACTCGTCACCTTTGCACACGTGCGGGAGGAATAAAACTACTTTAATAACATTGCTAGAGTAGCACATAGATAAATTGTGATACAAACACATTGCAATCATAAAGAGATATAAATAAGCACCTCACTATGCCATTCAACAGTGAATAAGTATTCTGTGAAATATAGCCTAAGAGACCCACACGGTGCACACTGCTGTCACCTTTACACACGTGGGACAAGGAGTCTCCGGAGATCACATAAGTAAAACTCACTTGACTAGCATAATGACATCTAGATTACAAGCATCATCATATGAATCTCAATCATGTAAGGCAGCTCATGAGATTATTGTATTGAAGCACATAGGAGAGAGATGAACCACATAGCTACCGGTACAGCCCCGAGCCTCGATGGAGAACTACTCCCTCCTCATGGGAGCAGCGAGCGGTGATGAAGATGGCGGTGGAGATGGCAGCGGTGTCGATGGAGAAGCCTTCCGGGGCACTTCCCCGCTCCGGCAGGGTGCCGGAACAGAGACTCCTGTCCCCCGGATCTTGGCTTCGCGATGGCGGCGGCTCCGGAAGGTTTTCCGTATCGTGGTTCTTCGCCTCAGGGTTTTGGCGACGGAGGCTTTATATAGGCGAAGAGGCGGCGCGGGAGGGTCGAAGGGGTGGCCACACCATATGGCGGCGCGGCCGGGGCCTGGGCCGCGCCGGCCTATGGTGCGGGGGCCCGGTGCCCCCCTCCGGTCCTTCCGGGTGTTACGGATGCTTCCGGTGAAAATAGGAACACTGGGTCTTGATTTCGTCCGATTCGAGAATATTTCGTTACTAGGATTTCGAAACCAAAAACAGCGAGAAAACAAGAATCGGCACTTCGGCATCTTGTTAATAGGTTAGTTCCGAGAAAATGCACGAATATGACATAAAGTGTGCATAAAACATGTAGGTATCATCAATAATATGGCATGGAACATAAGAAATTATCGATACGTCGGAGACGTATCAATGTCCAGGCAAAAGGAAGTGCTCTAGTTTCTTGGAAGAAAATTTGCAGACCCAAAGACCAGGGTGGTTTGGGAGTTCTTAACCTTGATGTTCAAAATAAAGCCCTTCTTCTCAAAAATCTGGACAAGTTCTAGAACAACTCTGACATTCCTTGGGTGCACCTTATAAGAGATACTTACTATGATGAAGACAGACCTCCTGGGATCAAATTGGAAGGCTCTTTTTGGTGGAAAGCACATCTTAAGCTCATTGATACTTATAAAGCTATGGCAAGATGTAATTTGGGTAATGGAAAATCTGTGCTCTTTTGGAGTGATCTCTGGGGAGACTCCTGTTTGCACCAAAAATTCCCACATCTCATATCCTTTGCCAAAAGGATAGATGTTTCTGTAAGTAAAGTCATGCACATGGAATTCCTGCAGGATCTCTTCCATCTTCCCATCTCCCAAAAAGCTTTTGCTGAATTTGAGCAGTTGAAATCCTTATATGATAATGTGCAAACTGAGGCCCAGCAGTTCCAATCTGATTCTTGGACTTACATATGGGGGTCAGACAAGTATTCTACAATAAGTGCTTACAAATTCATGATTGGCGAGCAACATGCACCAAAGTTCTTCACTTGGATATGGGAATCCGCTTGTCAACCCAAGCACAAGTTCTTTTCTGGCTCCTCTTGCATGACAGGCTTAATACAAGGAATCTCCTTAAGAGGAAGAATTGTCACCTCCCGTCCTTCAACTGTGCCACTTTGCAATGTAATCAAAAAGAGACCTTGGCACATCTGTTTTGGAGTTGTCCTTTTGCTCCGTTGTTGGGCCCTGATTTTCCCTCAAGCTTTGAATCAGCATTCAGTACTGGAGGCATTCTATGAAATAAAAGATTCTTTATCTCTTCCTTTTGCCGTGGAGATAATCATTCTTGCAGCTTGGGCCATCTGGATTATTAGAAACAGGAAGATTTTTGAAGATCAGGCTCCATCTTTAAGTGCTTGGAAGGTAGTGTTTAGACAAGAACTTATTCTTCTATCTTACAGAATGAAGAAGAAAAAGGAATGCTGCTTACAAAGCTTGGCTCGACACTTTTCTTACTTCTATAGTCTAGACTTTTTCCTTTTTGCTTTTTGTTCCTCCCTCTCCACTCTCCTGTACACCTTTTACAGTTTATAACTTTGTAAAGTTTTTTATTTTAATATTAATAAAAATTGCAGTGGGGTTTTACCCCACTGTTTTACCCTCAAAAAAAAATAGGTCGATGGGGTGCTTGGGGGCCCATACCACCCCTAGGCGCGGGCCACACCCAAGCCGCGCCTTGGGGTGGTCTGGCCGCCCTGTGGCGCCTCTTCGATCTCCCTCTGGACTCTGTCTTCGTTTCGGTAAAATATTGACTTTGGCTTTTGTTTCGTCCAATTCCGAGAATATTTCCTGTACAACTTTTCTGAAATATAAAAACAGCAGAAAACATGGAACTGGTACTATGGCATCTTGTTAATAGGTTAGTGCCGGAAATTATGTAAAAGTGCAACGAAGTGTAAACAAAACATATATGAATTGGTGTAAAACAAGCATGGATCATCAAAAATTATAGATACGTTTGAGACGTATTAGCGACCACCTTGGTTTCACGCGCTGCTGCGGCGTCATCCGTGTCCGGCGCTCGTCGATGAGCACATGGAGGTCCGTCCCCACAAACAACGGTGGGATTGCATAGCCGGTGTTAGACATATGCCACTCGTGCGGGAGGCGTTACTCGGGCGGCACAAGAAGGTGAGCTCAGTGAAACACATCCGCCTCATCGAGGTTGTGGTTGTGCGTCATGTCTTCACCGGCGCTGATTCCACTGTCGCCGTCCTCGTGACTGTGCGCCATGGCGGCGGAGGAGATTTTGGCGGCGGCTAGGATTTGGCAGATGAGGGGAGTGGTGGAATGGGCGGAGATAGTGAGGTGTTGGCAATATTCCCTCGAGGCAATACTCATTCAGTTATTATCATATTTCCTTGTTCATGATAAATGTCTATACTACATGCTAGAATTGTATTAAGCGGAAACATTATGACATGTTTGTTTTATAAACAAACCGGAGTCCCTAGTAAGCCTCTAGTTATACTAGCTCGTTGATCAATTGATGATCAAGGTTTCCTGATCATCAACATTGGATGTTATTGATAACGGGATCATGTCATTAGGAGAATGATATGATGGAAAATACCTAACTAAGCAAGCAATAAGATTGTGTCAATGTTTAATTGATGTACCTTTCCAATGTAAAATAGATCAATCCTTATACCATGAGATTATGCTACTCCCATGTACCAGAAGAATGCTTTGAGGACATCAAACGTCACTTTCGTAACTGGGGTGATCATTAAGGTTTCTTTGGGTATATTAGAATGTACTTGTTGGGTGGTATTTATGAAGAGTGAGATTTGTCCCCATCCGGTAACTGATAGATATACTCAAGGCTCGCTCAGGTAACGCACATTCTATATGGCTTGCAAGCACGTGTCTAATGAGTTAGCCACAAGTGAATGATGTATTATGGTAGGAGTAAAGAGTAATTGCTACTAACGAGATTGAACTAGGTATGATGATATCGACGATCAAATCTCGAGCAAGTAAAATATCGCGAGACAAACGGAATGGAATATGGGATTGTTTGAGTCCTCGATACCGTGGTCCAACCGATAAAGATTTTCATTGAATGTGTGGGAATCATTATGGACATACAGGCCCCACTATTAATTGATTATTAATCGTAGAGGTGTCTTGATCATGTTCACGGATTCTCAAACCCGTAAGGTCACACACTTAACGCTCTAATTTCAACTTTTATTTCCCTTCCACTTTTTTTTGATAGCATACAATTTTAATTTTTTTTATTTCAATAGCTCTTCCAGGAACATATTATTTATCTAATCATGGTTGTCTTATTTGTTCGAAAGGTAGCATGCAAGGTGAATATAAAACTAGACAAGTACGCTCCAAGATTATGAGAATATCTTGTGTTGCTCAAAATATAAAGTTTAAAGGTTTGCAAACCAAGAGTGTAATAGGTCTAGTGGGGCCTCTTGGGCATCCCCAAGATTATTGTTTTCAACAATCTTGGTTAGCTCATGTTGTGGTGTTAGCTCCAAGATTATGCGACTATCTTGTCTGGCCACTCTTTCAACAAAAGACAGATTTTGTCCCAAAAAAAAAGACAGATTCTCCTCTTCAAGCAACATACAATACAAAGTAATTGCCTCGTGTATCCAACTTTACTGTGTGGTTGCCAAGCATAAGGTTTCGTATTAGTAAAAATGAAATAAGTTCTAAATAAATAGAGTAAAACAATCCATGACTGGGCAAGCAAAGTAAAAAAAAAATACTAGGAAAGACTTTTTCTATTTTCTTTTGTATTTGCTAATAGTAAAAGTATTTTTTGAAGTTTCAAATTTAATTAAGGACCGCGTTGAGGATCCTCCGGAGGCTTCAAACCACCTAGCCTCCGGGTCCCCAACCGTTGGATCTAACCTGGATGAACAGTCTGATCAGGAGCTCGTCTCCCTCTATCCCACGTGTGCTGCATTGAAACAAAACAGGCGTTCATCGCAGCAGAGAGGAAACCTATTCTTCATCGTAACCACCGGGAAGGGATCATGGTGGAGAAGAGAGCGGACGACGCGGCGGCGCGCCCGGTAGCATTCGTCGCCCGACGCTACAGTGTAGTAGATGGCGGTAGGATGGTCCAGATTCTGCGAGTGCTTCATGGTTACTTGCATAATGGCTGCTGGATAGCATTTTTCATATGTATCAGATGTGAAAAAATTGATATGAAGTAGAAGAATAGTATTGTTTCAATGATCTCCAATGATTTGTTTTGAACTACCAAAAAATGCTTCAATGCCTTACTGTTGCTGCTATGTTGTATGTTACTCTGCATTATTTCATGAATCACTAGTATGTGACTGTAATTGCGGTTAAAGGATATTATATTAATTTTTGTGCAACTTTAAAATACTGCCATGCAACTGATCCATAACTCTATTGTTTTGCAGCGCTTTGTTGCTGATAGCATTCTAGGAGGTTTCAACCTAAACCAACAACTTGGTGAAGAACATTCTGATATTGATATTGATGGGGATGAGAATGCTGCATTTGAGCTAGGACCAGAAACTGATGTAAGTGGTAATGCTCCTGAAGAAGCAGCCGATGAGATAACTTTGCATCCTAATGTTCCATATGTTGGTATGGTATTTGATGATCTTGCAGAAGCCTACAAGGTGTACAATGACTATGCCTGCAAAACTAGTTTTGGCATACGAATTGGAAACACCAAATAGAGCACATCACACAATGTACCAAAAGATACAATACTGAACAGGGTCTTCGTGTGTGTCATGTTGGATATAGTGCCCTAGAGGCAAATAATAAATAGTGTTTATTATTTGATATCAGTAGTTCATAATAGTTTCGTGCCATGCTATAGTTGTATTAATTGGAAACATTGATATACTTGTGGTATTGTAAACAAATCAGGGTCCCTAGTGAGCACACATGTGCACAACTGGTTCATTATGGTCAATTGTTGGTCGAGGTTTCCCGATCATGTATACGTATTCATTGACAAAGGAGTCATATCATTGAGTGAATGATATGAAGGACATTCTCATATATAAGTATTGTAACGATATCAAAGTCACATCAAGTTGAACGCTACGATATTTATATATTTTTTTTGAAAGGAATACGGTAGGGGAAGCCCCTACAGTGGCTTTTTTAATAATAAGAACCCAATTCTGCGTCCGTGGGGACTTGAACCTGGGTGGCTGGGTTGTACATCCACTTCCCTAACCCAATGAGCTAGGCTCTCTTCTTACGATATTTATATATATAGTGGTTTTAGGTCAAAATACATCAGTGGGCGAAAAAATCAAGCGATTTGGACAATCGATGGCCGAAAGAGCATGGGTAGCGTGCCCTCCTTGCCTGGGCGCGCCACCTGCCCACTTTTGGGCCTCCGGCCTCACCAGGTGTGCTTCCAGGGCCCAGGTTGCTTCTCCCAATGAAAAAATGACCCTTCAGAAATCCTAGCTCAATTTAACTCCGCATAGGTCTCTGAAAGTGGTAAATACACAAAACAAGGAATTCCTGTTCTGTGGAGATATAAACCAAATAAAGGGGATCATTGGTAAATCCCCATAAATGAATGTAAACCATGGTATTATCATCATATATGTTGCAAATATGTGGGAATTCATACTAATAAAGGACAAAGTTCATGTATGAATTTTTGCGGTGCTGCAGATTCTTCCTATTTTGAGGATGCCCGTGCTACAACTTTCACCATGTAAGCATGGCTTCTAGTTAGCGGCATATTGCTCTTCTCTAACAAATATACATACTCTAGTCCTTAACTTGACAACCCCCTTCATTTCGCAAGAGATAACCATCAATGAACCCAAAAGAAATGACAATCAACTTTAAGGTGAAGAACCTTAATAGTGCAATGTTGAAAGACATCCCCATTTAAACATGGTTTAGGCATACACTACTAGAAAAAACCTTAGCAGTGGTGCACCGGTTCCTCTTCTATCACGCCATTGATGCACCACCTAGTGTGCCACTGCTAACGTATAGGTGTGCCACTGCTATATGGTCGAGGTGGGCTACTCTTAAAATTTTGAAATTTGGATCTGGATCTAGATCTGGATCTTTTTTTGAATTTTTGCATTTTTTATTTACGTTCTACTATGCATCTTATTATGTTCTATGTGATGTGAAGCTCCACCTAAGGAAGGAAGGAGAGGATGAGGAGGAGAAGGAGGAGATGAGGAGGAGGAGGTGGCCAGAGTTGGAGAAGGAGTGGATGTGAAGGAGGAGGAGTTGGCTGGAGTAGGAGGGGGAGGGAGTGGAAGAGGAGGATGGAGTGGACGAGGATTCTAGATTTTGAGGAGGAGGAGGCCGGAATGGAGGAGGAGGTGGCTGGAGTTGGAGAAGGAGTGGAGGAGGAGGAGGGAGTGGAGGAGTTGTAGAGGAGAAGGGGAGAAAGATGAGAGGATGGAGGAAATGTGTGGAGGAGGGAAGAGGGTGGGGATAAGGGTAAGTGGTCGGCTAAGGAAATTCAAATTTCGTGGGCGGGAAGTTAGCAGTGGCCCACCCCATGGTGGTGCGCCACTATTTTCTTTTCTTTTCTTTTGAAATTTCTGCCTGAAATCTAAAACATGAAAAAAATTCATGTTTCTTTTTTTATTTTTGGGAATCTAAAAAACTCTCTAAACGTTGGGGGTGAAATATAATGTAAAATTTCGCGTAGATATATTTTCCTGTAAAAAATATTTTCATCGGAGGTCGTATGCAAATAGAAATCCCGTTTTACCGATACATGACACAATTTTGCAAAAAAAAAAGATTGATATTCATGTTTCTTAATTTATCTTGCAACTAGATGACATTACACACCTCGAAGGACCTTATTTTTTTGAAAAATTTATCTATTTTTTTGTTTTTTTTTAAAGTCGATCCACCGGGGGTAGTTTGGGTAGAAGTTACCAGTCGCGCACCACATATAGGTGCGTCACTGCTATTTGAGGTATCAGTGGCGCACCTATATGTGGTGTGCCACTGGTAACCCTAAAAATATCTATATCCATGGCCCCACACTTACCAGTGGTGGATCCCTTCTTGATGCGCCACTGCTATGTGAGATAGAAGTGGCACACCAAGAAGGGGTGCGCCACTAGTAAGTGTGGGGGAGGGGTGGCTTTGGCAGATCCTTAGTGGTGTCGCACTGCTCACCAGGTGTGCCACTTCTCACCAGGTGTGGTGTTCTTCTATTTCCTGTGAAAAAACTTCAACACAAAAAAATTCTCATTCTTTTCTATGGGGTGATATTAGTGGTACAATATATCATGCTTGCTGCTATTTTCTTCATAAATAAAATTATATCTTCATGAACCAGAGAATACAGAATGTTTTACTCATTCTAGTATATCAAAAGTTTCAAGAAAAATCCTTTTGATACTGAAAAGAATGGATCTAACATTAAGAAACAGAATCTGTCCAAAAAAATTGCTACACAAAAACTGATTTTTTTACCACTTAGACATGTCGGGAATGTTAGCCAACTTTTGGCATATAGAGGATTAAAATTTACATCTATTGTGAATTTATCAAGATTTTTGGACTGACCAAAAAAATCAAAAAAAATATTTACTATAAAGTGCACTGCAGGAATCATCAACTCCATATTTTGTTTGCAACTTTATCATCCAAATGGATAAAAACTTGGTACTTTATTTAGAAACCAGATGGTAAACTAAAATAACAAACATGATACATCAAGCATGTAGAAAGAAAACAAAAATAAAAACATCTCGGGTTGCCTCCCGTAAAACGCTTTCTTTATATCCATATAGCTAGGATTACTTACATGGATCAAGTGGTATGGAGATTATGCGGTAGCTTGAATCTTGGTGCTACCTCCTTCTTCCTTGGAAAGTGCTCCATATACTTCTTATGTGGGAATTGGAATTTTACATTCCCTTCTTTTGAATCAATGATAGTTCCTCTTGTTCTCAAAAATGGTCTCCCAAGGATTATAGGACTAGAGGTATTGCTACTCGGCCATGTCCATGACAATAAAATCAACATGTACATATGTCATATGCAATTCAACCATAACATCATTAACTCTTGCTAATGGCTTTTTGGTTGAATCATCAGCTATTAAAAGATCAATGGAGCATTTTTCCATGTTTTTAAGATTAAGCAAATCAAATAGCTCGTTAGATATAACTGAGACACTAGATCCTAAATCTAGAATAGCATGATGTGCCTCTTTATCTAAAGAAATTAAAATATTGGGATCCGCTTGGTGATGTCGCGTGATGAGAGGCCATTCAACACGCTAAAGGGCTGCCTTCCATTCCCCCCTAAGAAGACTACGGCCTGATCCTATGACGGCAACTCTTTTGCTTAAGCTTGAACAATATGTCCATGAACTTCCGTAGTGTAATTGATATATATTCCGGCCCGATCGACTTGTCGCTTTTATTTAGTTGTATGGATGTGCATGTGAACCTGCGTCTATAATTACATTTACTTTGCTATATATTTCTAGATTATGGCGTGTTTACCTTAATCATTATTTGCATTTATTCGACCCCTTACTTGCCTCGTATTTGGAGTTTGCCGATGATTAGAATGTTCGGTCACTCGTACACTCGGGGGTGGAGCTAGTGAGCCTTGGTGTGATGGCCACAAATATCAATCTATTGTGCATCCTACCTAGCCTCACTGACTCTATCCCTGGATGTTAATATTTGTTTCGACCGACAAAGTATGAGGCACATGCTATTTACTTCGTACTACTTGTCTTTTATTTGAGTTGGACTTCTTAATTGCATTGGCCGATGATTAGAATGTTTGGTCACTTTTACACTCCGGGGTGGGGCCAGTGAGGCTTGGTGTGATGGCCACAAATATCAATCTATTGTGCATCCTACCTAGTCTCGCTGACCCCATCCCTGTATGTTAATATTTATTTTGACCAACAAAGTACATGCTATTTAGTTCACACAACTTGTCTCTTATTTGAGTTGACACTTGTTAATTGCATTGGTACTAACGTTTTATTTGTCTTGTGCATAGAGATGCCGATGACATATGTCGTGTACAAGGGGAGGGTTCCTGGAGTTTATGAGGACTGGGAGGACTGTCGGAGACAGGTGCACCGCTTCAGCAGCAACAACTACAAGGGATACCCCACTAGGGTGGAGGCGGAAGGAAGATACGCGCGTTATCTAGCGGGAGAGGTGAGGGACATGAGGAGGAACCGGATGAAGACCATGGCCTTCGTGATGATGCTCATCGTGACCATGCTGGTCATGTTCTATGTGATTGTAGTTTAGGTTAGTAGCTACATTGTGAGGTGTATGACGACACTTGTGACGACTACGTACCGAGACTTGTAACTTTGTGAAACTTCGTCGTTCAATGTTGCATATGCACATGTGTTGTATGAATCAACATTTCGAAACGTGACTTGCGTATTTGTGTATTGATACCAAAATGAGACTTGGCTCTCTATGTGCTTCTCATATTGCATGTACAGCTCTATAAATATGACTGCTGTATAAATTTGCAAATATGCATTGTAATACGCTGGAAAAAATCTATAAAATTGTATTTTCGACTACTACTGCCGGCGCACCTACATGACCTACTGCCGGCGCACAAAGCACGCGCCAGTGCTGGAATCCCTACTGCCGGCGCAGCTGCACGTGCGCCAGTGGAACAGGTATTTGCCGACGAATCAGGGCATGTGCGCCGGCAGTAGATGCCCTACCGCCGGTGAACACTATGGTGCGCCGAGCCGCCGACAATACCCTGCTATCACCGGCCCGTTCGCACAGGCGGGCTTAGGTGCGCCGGCAATAAGCTAATTAAGTGTGCCGACAGTAGGCCTTTCCCTTGTAGTGATACCTTTAACAACATCATCTACATCTTGATTATCAGTTTCATCATCATCAAGAATGCTAGATAAAGAAGGTGGGAGAGAGATTTACCCAGGTTCGGGGCCCTCGATGAGGTAAAACCCTTACTTCCTGCTAGTCTGATCTTGACTATCGAATATATCGGGTTACAATGGGGTAGCCGAAGGCTATGGTTGTGATCTCGGCGAGAGGCTAAGGTTCTAAAGTCCTAGCTCTAGACTTGTGGTGAATCTATCTGTTGTAGTTATCTCCCCCGGCCGGCAGACCCTCCCCAGGCCCTTATATTGCAGGCCAAGTCCCGAGAGTTCTGTCCGGATTCGGCTAGGTTACAAAGAGATCTGTTATAATCTTTCCTTGTTTAACATCCTCTTGCCTTGTTCATCAAGAATTCCTCTTCAGGTGAATCTCCTTCTTTGGAACCGACGTATTGGCCCACCTTGGTTATTGGGCAATCTTCATGGGACCCTGGTTGGGCTGTAGGAGGTAGCATAATGATGGTTACCCGAAGGGTAATGCCCACATTAGTAGCCCCCGGGTGACTGGATGAAGTAAAGCTTCAGGCAGGGACTTTAAGCGTCTTCTGTCGAATGTCCACAGATGCCGAAAAGTCTCGATCCTTTTTCACCATTTTGAAGTTGAAAGCATATTTTTATCGGGTGCGTGTCCAGCGCTCCCGATGGGAGTAGCCCCCGAGTCTAGGCACGGATGCTTGCAACCGTGTGTAGACTCAAGTTGTACTACTCGAAGATTCCGCTGCCGATGTTTTCTTCAAGTTGCCGTAATCATCTGATATCTTTTTCTATATCAGGTCCTTCAAAACATCGAATGAAGTCATGTAAGATGATAGTACGTAAGGGATTGGAGTAATGTGCCCAGTTTTACTCGATAAATCAATGCTGGTTAACTGCCGCTAGCAAAACAACGTTACCCTACTCAGAATCAAGTCCTCTTGGGCTTGATCCTGGATCTCCTGAAATCTTCGGGTCTATATTCATTTGTCTTCGGTAATTTTTATCGGGTGCGCGTCCAGCGCTCCTGATGGGAGTAGCCCCCGAGTCTAGGGAAAGATGCTTGTAACCGTTCGTAGACTCAAGTCAAGCAACTCAATGTTATAGATTCCTTCGGATGCTTCATGAGGAGTCGATACTTTTGGTGACATCATCAGTGACGCGGCTTCTGCAGCGGCTCGATTGATAGGATGGGGCTTAATGGGCCCACCCTATTTCTGCGCGGTCAGTTAGGAAATGATTGATCCTTGCATGTTGACCGAGGTGTTTCCTTGTTTGGCGTGCGTAGTGGGGGTAATGGGCCGTCGGTTTCTCTCCCTTCGTGACACGTGTACGACTAGATTCTCGCTCACTTCCCCATAACGCGAATTTAACGGCCATGATCCTCGGCTATTTTTCACTATAAGAGGAGGGGCGTTTTGGTTTTAACCTTTTATGACTCCCATACTTCTCATCTTCTTCCTTTACTTCCACCTCGCCATTGCCTCTGCATTCAAGAACCTTCACGCGACCATGGGCAAGAGGAGGATGAACGACAGCTCTAGTGCTGCCGCAAGCACTGCCAAGGCCAAGGACTCCACCGCATCACGCAAAACAGGCGCTGCCGCCAACCTTGATTGGGCGGCGTCCACCATCTCCAAGTGCGATAAAAATAAGCTGAGGGCGTTAGGGCTCATCTCCTCCGCCGAATCAGACTTCGCTCATCCAGGTTCTGCTTCTCGCCCGAAGCCCCCGGAGGGTTTCATTGTTATGTTCACTGCTTTTCTGCATCGTGGGATTCTCTCCCAGCCCACGAATTCCTCCATTGCCTTCTTTTCTCCTACGAGATCCATCACTGACAACTGACCCCAAACTCCATTCTCCATCTTTCCATTTTCCTCACTGTGTGCGAGGCCTTCCTCGCCATCGACCCCCACTGGGGCCTTTGGAGGAAGATTTTTTTTATGTCAAACGCCACAGCGGAGGCGAAGGCCTCCATGTGGTCGGTGGCGTCGGCTTCTTCATCAGGCTGGAAGTTAACTACTTCAACTTTCCGATGAGGGAGTCCGTACAGGGCTGGTGGCAAAAGTGGTTCTACCTTCGGGACCGCCCAACATCAGGACACCGCTGCAACCTCCCGCCATTCGAAGACGTCCTTGAGGCAGTGCCAAAGAATTCATGGAAAAATACTTTGACTGCCGAAGAGAGTGAGGTTGCCGACCAACTGTACGAGAGGATCTTAGATCTGAAGAGTGCAGGAGGTCAAACAATGAGTGGAACCGAAGTGGTTGCGTTATTTCTGTAGCGTCGGGTGTAGCTGGTGATGTCGAGGAGCCATCCACTTTGGAAATATACTAGCCCCGACAACGAAACTCGGGTCAATGCAGTCGATTTCTCGGAGAGTGAACTTCATGATGAAGTGAGGCGCTTGACTTGCTTCAGCCAGAAGGACGTCTGATGACGCGTAAAGCACACGCTCGTTGGGAACCCCAAGTGGAAGGTGTGATGCGTACAGCAGCAAGTTTCCCTCAGTAAGAAACCAATGTTTATCGAACCAGTAGGAGTCAAGAAGCACGTCGAAGGTTGATGGCGGCGGGATGTAGTGCGGCGCAACACCGGGGATTCCGGCGCCAACGTGGAACCTGCACAACACAACCAAAGTACTTTGCCCCAACGAAACGGTGAGGTTGTCAATCTCACCGGCTTGCTGTAACAAAGGATTAGATGTATAGTGTAGATGATGATTGTTTGCGAGAAAACGGTAGAACAAGTATTGTAGTAGATTGTATTCGATGTAAAAGAATGGACCGGGGTCCACAGTTCACTAGAGGTGTCTCTCCCATAAGATAAATAGCATGTTGGGTGAACAAATTACAGTCGGGCAATTGACAAATAGAGAGGGCATGGCCATGCACATACATGATATGATAAGTATAGTGAGATTTAATTGGGCATTACGACAAAGTACATAGACCGCTATCCAGCATGCATCTATGCCTAAAAAGTCCACCTTCAGGTTATCATCCGAACCCCTTCCAGTATTAAGTTGCAAACAACGAGACAATTGCATTAAGTATGGTGCGTAATGTAATCAATAACTACATCCTCGGACATAGCATCAATGTTTTATCCCTAGTGGCAACAGCACATCCACAACCTTAGAACTTTCACGTCACTTGTCCCGGATTTAATGGAGGCACGAACCCACTATCGAGCATAAATACTCCCTCTTGGAGTTAAGAGTAAAAACTTGGCCGAGCCTCTACTAATAACGGAGAGCATGCAAGATCATAAACAACACATAGGTAATAGATTGATAATCAACATAACATAGTATTCTCTATCCATCGGATCCCGACAAACACAACATATAGCATTACGGATAGATGATCTTGATCATGTTAGGCAGCTCACAAGATCCGACAATGAAGCACATGAGGAGAAGACGACCATCTAGCTACTGCTATGGACCCATAGTCCAGGGGTGAACTACTCACTCATCACTTCGGAGGCGACCATGGCGGTGAAGAGTCCTCCGGGAGATGATTCCCATCTCCGGCAGGGTGCCGGAGGCGATCTCCTGAATCCCCCGAGATGGGATTGGCGGCGGCGGCGTCTCTGGAAGGTTTTCCGTATCGTGGCTCTCGGTACTAGGGGTTTCGCGACGAAGACTATATGTAGGCGGAAGGGCAGCCTCGGAGGGGTCGCGGGGGCCCCACACGCTAGGGCCGCGTGGGCCCCCCCTGGGCCGTGCCGCCCTAGTGTGGCGGCGCCCCGTGGCCCCACTTCGTCTTCTCTTCGGTCTTCTGGAAGCTTCGTGGCGAAATAGGCCCCTGGCAAAATAGGATTTCTGAAACCAAAAACAGCAGAAAACAGCAACTGGCCTTTCGGCATCTCGTCAATAGGTTAGTTCCAGAAAACGCATAAATATGACATAAAATGTGCATATAACATGTAGATATCATCAATAATGTGGCATGGAACATAAGAAATTATCGATACGTCGGAGACGTATCAGCATCCCCAAGCTTAGTTCTCGCTCGTCCCGAGCAGGTAAACGATAACAAAGATAATTTCTTAAGTGACATGCCATCATAACCTTGATCATACTATCGTAAACATATGTAATGAATGCAGCGATCAAAACAATGGTAATGACATGAGTAAACAACTGAATCATAAAGCAAAGACTTTTCATGAATAGTACTTCAAGACAAGCATCAATAAGTCTTGCATAAGAGTTAACTCATAAAGCAATAAATCAAAGTAAAGGTATTGAAGCAACATAAAGGAAGATTAAGTTTCAGCGGTTGCTTTCAACTTATAACATGTATATCTAAATGATAGTTTGTCAATGCAAAGTAATATAACAAGTGCAATATGCAAGTATGTAGGAATCAATGCACAGTTCACACAAGTGTTTGCTTCTTGAGGTGGAGAGAAATAGGTGAACTGACTCAACATAAAAGTAAAAGAATGGTCCTTCAAAAAGGAAAGCATCGATTGCTATATTTGTGCTAGAGCTTTTATTTTGAAAACATGAAACAATTTTGTCAACGGTAGTAATAAAGCATATGAGTTATGTAAATTATATCTTACAAGTTGCAAGCCTCATGCATAGTATACTAATAGTGCCCGCACCTTGTCATAATTAGCTTGGACTACCGGATCATCACAATACACATGTTTTAACCAAGTGTCACAATGGGGTACCTCCATGCCGCCTGTACAAAGGTCTAAGGAGAAAGCTCGCATTTTGGATTTCTCACTTTTGATTATTCTCAACTTAGACATCCATACCGGGACAACATGGACAACAGATAATGGACTCCTCTTTAATGCATAAGCATGTGGCAACAATTGGTGTTCTCATATGAGATTGAGGATATATGTCCAAAACTGAAACTTCCACCATGATTCATGGCTTTAGTTAGCGGCCCAATGTTCTTCTCTAACAATATGCATGCTCTAACCATTAAATGAGTGGTAAATCTCCCTTACTTCAGACAAGACGGACATGCATAGAAACTCACATGATATTAAACAAAGAGTAGTTGATGGCGTCCCCAGGAACATGGTTATCGCACAACAAGCAACTTAATAAGAGATAAAGTGCATAAGTACATATTCAATACCACAATAGTTTTTAGGCTATTTGTCCCATAAGCTATATATTGCAAAGGTAAAGGATAGAAATTTTAAAGGTAGCACTCAAGCAATTTACTTTGGAATGGCGGAGAAATACCATGTAGTAGATAGGTATGGTGGACACAAATGGCATAGTAATTGGCTCAAGGATTTTGGATGCATGAGAAGTATTCCCTCTCGATACAAGGTTTAGGATAGCAAGGTTATTTGAAACAAACACAAGGATGAACCGGTGCAGCAAAACTCACATAAAAGACATATTGTAAATATTATAAGACTCTACACCGTCTTCCTTGTTGTTCAAAACTCAATACTAGAAATTATCTAGATTTTAGAGAGACCAAATATGCAAACCAAATTTTAGCAAGCTCTATGTATTTCTTCATTAATGGGTGCAAAGTATATGATGCAAGAGCTTAAACATGAGCACAACAATTGCCAAGTATCAAATTATTCAAGACATTTTAGAATTACTACATGTAGCATTTCCCGATTCCAACCATATAACAATTTAACAAAGAAGATTCAATCTTCGCCATGAATACTATGAGTAAAGCCTAAGGACATATTTTCCATATGCAACAGCGGAGCGTGTCTCTCTCCCACACAATGAATGCTAGGATCCATTTTATTCAAACAAAACAAAAACAAAAACAAACCGACACTCCAAGCAAAGCACATAAGATGTGATGAAATAAAAATATAGTTTCGGGGAGGAACCCGATAATGTTGTCGATGAAGAAGGGGATGCCTTGGGCATCCCCAAGCTTAGACGCTTGAGTCTTCTTAAAATATGCAGGGTGAACCACCGGGCATCCCCAAGCTTAGAGCTTTCACTCTCCTTGATCATATTGTATCATCTCCTCTCTTGATCCTTGAAAACTTCCTCCACACCAAACTCAAAACAACTCATTAGAGGGTTAGTGCATAATAAAAATTCACATGTTCAGAGGTGAAATAATCATTCTTAACACTTCTGGACATTGCACAAAGCTACTGGACATTAATGGAACAAAGAAATTCATCCATCATAGCAAAAGAAGCAATGCGAAATAAAAGGCAGAATCTGTCAAAACAGAACAGTCCGTAAAGACGGATTTTATTGAGGCACCAGACTTGCTCAAATTAAAATGCCCAAATTGAATGAAAGTTGCGTACATATCTGAGGATCACTCACGTAAATTGACATATTTTTCTGAGCTACCTATAGAGAGGCAGGTCGAAATTCGTGACAGCAAAGAAATCTATTTCTGCGCAGTAATCCAAATCTAGTATGAACCTTACTATCAACGACTTTACTTGGCACAAAAATGCACAAAACTAAGATAAGGAGAGGTTGCTACAGTAGTAACAACTTCCAAGACTCAAATATAAAATAAAAGTACTGTAGTAAAAACATGGGTTGTCTCCCATAAGCGCTTTTCTTTAACGCCTTTCAGCTAGGCGCAGAAAGTGTGTATCAAGTGTTGTCAAGAGATGCAGTATCAACATTATAACTTGTTCTAATAATAGAATCAAAAGGTAACTTCATTCTCTTTCTAGGGAAGTGTTCCATACCTTTCTTGAGAGGAAATTGATATTTAATATTACCTTCCTTCATATCAATGATAGCTCGAACAGTTCGAAGAAAAGGTCTTCCCAATATAATGGGACAAGATGCATTGCATTCAATATCCAAGACAACAAAATCAACGGGGACAAGGTTATTGTTAATGGTAATGCGAACATTATCAATTCTCCCCAAAGGTTTCTTTATAGCATTATCAACAAGATTAACATCCAAGTAACAATTTTTCAATGGTAGCAAGTCAAGCATATCATAAATTTTCTTAGGCAATACGGAAATACTTGCACCAAGATCACATAAAGCATTGCAATCAAAGTCATTGACCTTCATCTTAATGATGGGCTCCCAACCATCCTCTAACTTTCTAGGAATAGAAGTTTCAAGGTTTAGTTTCTCTTCTCTAGCTTTTATGAGAGCATTTGTAATATGTTTTGTGAAAGCCAAGTTTATAGCACTAGCATTAGGACTCTTAGCAAGTTTTTGTAAGAACTTTATAACTTCAGAGATGTGACAATCATCAAAATCCAAACCATTATAATCTAAAGCAATGGGATCATCATCCCCAATGTTGGAAAAAATTTCAGCAGTTTTATCACAGGCAGTTTCAGCAGTTTTAGCAGTTTCCGACAGTTTTGCATGCTTTGCACTAGGAGTGGAAACATTGCCAACACCAATTATTTTACCATTATTAGTAGGAGGTGCAGCAACATGTGAATCATTAACATTACTAGTGGTGGTAATAGTCCAAACTTTAGCTACATTATTCTCTTTAGCAAGTTTTTCATTTTCTTCTCTTTCCCACCTAGCATGCAATTCGGCCATCAATCTTATATTCTCATTAATTCTAACTTGGATGGCATTTGCTGTAGTAACAATCTTACTATCAATATCCCCAGGTTTAGCAGCCATTTTATTAATTAAAGAAGATTGTGACGCAGACATGTATGAGATTCGGTTTTCAGCATTTGCAAGTTTAGTTTGCAACCCAGAAATCTCCATATTCAGATTTTTAAGTTGATTTCCTATATTCTTCAACAAGGTAGATTGTTCATTCATAGTTTTAGTAAACAATTTGTTTTGCTCATATTGTGATTGCATAAAGCTCTTGGTGGATCTTTCAATTTCTAACATCTTTTCCTCATTAGGTGAAACATATCTACCATAAGAGTTACCATTAGCAGGATATGGCCTAGAATTATTGTAATTGTTATTTTTAACATGTTCTTTTTGAGCAACCAATGAAGCTAACGGAACATTATTAGGATCAACATTAGTCCTACCATTCACAAGCATAGACATAATAGCATCAATCTTATCACTCAAGGAAGAGGTTTCTTCGACGGAATTTACCTTCTTACCTTGTGGAGCTCTTTCCGTGTGCCATTCAGAGTAATTAATCATCATATTATCAAGAAGCTTTGTCGCCTCACCAAGAGTGATGGACATAAAGGTACCTCCAGCAGCTGAATCCAATAGGTTCCGCGAAGAAAAGTTCAGTCCTGCATAAAAGGTTTGGATGATCATCCAAGTAGTCAGTCCATGGGTTGAGCAATTTTTAACCAAAGATTTCATTCTTTCCCAAGCTTGTGCAACATGCTCATTATCCAATTGTTTAAAATTCATTATGCTACTCCTCAAAGATATAATTTTAGCAAGGGGATAATATCTACCAATAAAAGCATCCTTGCATTTAGTCCATGAATCAATACTATTCTTAGGCAGAGATAGCAACCAATCTTTAGCTCTTCCTCTTAATGAGAAAGGAAACAATTTTAATTTTATAATGTCACCATCTACATCCTTATACTTTTGCATTTCACACAATTCAACAAAATTATTGAGATGGGCAGCAGCATCATCAGAACTAACACCGAGAAAATTGCTCTCGCATAACAAGATTCAGTAGAGCAGGTTTAATTTCAAAGAATTCTGCTGTAGTAGCAGGTGGAGCAATAGGTGTGCATAAGAAATCATTATTATTTATGGTTGTGAAGTCACACAACTTAGTATTTTCAGGAGTACCCATTTTAGCAGTAGTAAATAAAGCAAACTAAATAAAGTAAATGCAAGTAACTAATTTTTTTTTGTGTTTTTGATATAGAGTACAACACAGTAAATAAAGTAAAGCTAGCAACTAATTTTTTTGTGTTTTGATATAATGCAGCAAACAATGTAGTAAATAAAATAAAGCAAGACAAAAACAAAGTAAAGAGATTGGATTGTGGAGACTCCCCTTGCAGCGTGTCTTGATTTCCCCGGCAACGGCGCCAGAAATTTAGCTTGATGACGCGTAAAGCACACGCCCGTTGGGAACCCCAAGTGGAAGGTGTGATGCGTACAACAGCAAGTTTCCCTCACTAAGAAACCAAGGTTTATCGAACCAGTAGGAGTCAAGAAGCACGTCGAAGGTTGATGGCGGCGGGATGTAGTGCGGTGCAACACCAGGGATTCCGACGCCAACGTGGAACCTGCACAACACAACCAAAGTACTTTGCCCCAACGAAACAGGTGAGGTTGTCAATCTCACCGGCTTGCTGTAACAAAGGATTAGATGTATAGTGTGGATGATGATTGTTTGCGAGAAAACAGTAGAACAAGTATTGAAGTAGATTGTATTCGATGTAAAAGAATGGACCGGGGTCCACAGTTCACTAGAGGTGTCTCTCCCATAAGATAAATAGCATGTTGGGTGAACAAATTACAGTCGGGCAATTGACAAATAGAGAGGGCATGACCATGCACATACATGATATGATAAGTATAGTGAGATTTAATTGGGCATTACGACAAAGTACATAGACCGCTATCCAGCATGCATCTATGCCTAAAAAGTCCACCTTCGGGTTATCATCCGAACCCCTTCCGGTATTAAGTTGCAAACAACGAGACAATTGCATTAAGTATGGTGCGTAATGTAATCAATAACTACATCCTCGGACATAGCATCAATGTTTTATCCCTAGTGGCAACAAGCACATCCACAACCTTAGAACTTTCCGTCACCGTCCCGGATTTAATGGAGGCATGAACCCACTATCAAGCATAAATACTCCCTCTTGGAGTTAAGAGTAAAAACTTGGCAGAGCCTCTACTAATAACGGAGAGCATGCAAGATCATAAACAACACATAGGTAATAGATTGATAATCAACATAACATAGTATTCTATATCCATCGGATCCCGACAAACACAACATATAGCATTACAGATAGATGATCTTGATCATGTTAGGCAGCTCACAAAATCCGACAATGAAGCACATGAGGAGAAGACGGCCATCTAGCTACTGCTATGGACCCATAGTCCAGGGGTGAACTACTCACTCATCACTCCGGAGGCGACCATGGCGGTGAAGAGTCCTCCGGGAGATGATTCCCCTCTCCGGCAGGGTGCCGCAGGCGATCTCTTGAATCCCTCGAGATGGGATTGGCGGCGGCGGCGTCTCTGGAAGGTTTTCCGTATCGTGGCTCTCGGTACTGGGGGTTTCGCGACGAAGACTATATGTAGGCGGAAGGGCAGCCTCGGAGGGGTCACGGGGGCCCCACACGCTAGGGCCGCGCGGGCCCCCCTGGGCTGCGCCGCCCTAGTGTGGCGATGCCCCGTGGCCCCACTTCGTATTCTCTTCGGTCTTGTAGAAGCTTCGTTGCAAAATAGGCCCCTGGGCGTTGATTTCGTCCAATTCCGAGAATATTTCCTTACTAGGATTTCTGAAACCAAAAACAGCAGAAAACAAGAATCGGCTCTTCGGCATCTCGTTAATAGGTTAGTGCCGGAAAATGCATAAATATGACATAAAGTATGCATAAAACATGTAGATACCATCAATAATGTGGCATGGAACATAAGAAATTATCGATACGTCGGAGACGTATCAACGTCATAGGAATGACTTCGCTCATCGTCCCTTCGGCCTCCACCGCCTTCCTAGCGAGGTCTTTTACTTAATTTCTTCTCAATCGATGTTATCCTTTGTACTTTGAGTTTTAATGCTTCTATTTTGTCTTCGACTTCTACCATCATCCAAAGCTACCCTCCAACTCCCAAAAGTGGAGCAGCTCCCGAAGACGATGATGCTTCGGAAGAAACCAAAGATATTCTTAACGTGATTGAGGATAGCGATGCTTCGGGAGAGGAAGCTCCTGAAGATGATGCACTCCTCAACTCCAGGCGTCGCATGAGGATTAATGAAGATCTGATGACAACAAAGTCGAGTCCTACCGGACGTAACGATGATTATTCTAATGTAAGTCCTTCTCCTGCACCTTCTCGTGAAGCCTCGGCTCCCCCATTACCAAGAAGATCGTCAGGATTCTTCGCCGAAGAAGACGATTTGATATCACTTCCGTAAGTTTTCTCTTTCCTCGCGTTTATTTCTCATACTTTCTGATAACCTTCAAATTTATAATAATCTATATTTTCTTCGAATAGCTCTTATGAAGATGAAGATGTTCCTCCTCTGAATTAGGCAAGGATGAACTCTGAGAATCCAGAGTCAATGAAGGAGTCGACACCCTTATCTGCCGAGGATGAACCTACTGCCGCTCTTCTGCCAAGGAGAGCCGTAGCCAAGGTTAAAGCGTCTTCAGTTGCTCCTTCAGCAAGCGCCTCTGTTCCTCCATCTTTGAATAATCATGTAAGTATTTCTTTAATAGTCAGTACCCAGCAGCCCCGAGACGATAATTGGCTATGAGCAGAGCCAAGTATAGGTTAATATATGTTTGTTGTATATTCTGACGCACTCCTTTCATTCTCTTGTTGCAGCCAATTCATGCCGCAGTCGACATCATGGTAGACTCCGTTGATCAGTTCGTTCGACTAGAGGCAGAGAACGCCAAATCTTCATCTGACCAAGTGCAAGAAGCAAACCTAAAGCTTGGAACGAAAATGCAAGCCTAAAGGAAGAACTGAAGAAGCTGAAAAATAAGATGAAGGAGGAGCAGGAGTCGAGGCTCAAGGCTTTCGTCGAAGCAGACAAGAAAGAGGGCGCTCTTCGCAAATCCATCGAAAGCTTGTTAAGTAAGATTTTCTCCATGCTCGTTCACTTCTTGTTTTCTTAAGATATTTTGTCTTCATAATGAATTATCTTTCATGATATTCTAGATACTGCCGAAATGCCTGTCGACCGTACGAACAAGCTTAGGTTGAATTCCATGTCGGATGCTCTTTCTTTTGCTGTTGAGTCCAGTGAGCAAATCCAAGATCTTCTGAAGAAGGCCAAAGGAGCTCTGTCGAAATTATTTTTGCTGATGTTTCCCAAGCTGGACTAGAACAAGACTCTTGGAGAGCTGGTGAACACCTTCTTCATTGACTCCAGCAGCGCTATTGATGTATTAAAGCGCCGCTCTCGCCTGTATGGAGCAGTTCTTGCTTTTCAATTCTTGATGGAGCATGGTCTTACATCTGAACTAGAGCAACTGTCGAAAGCGTTGCCAAAAGATGCAGTTAAGACATGGAGAAGATAAGTGAAGAATAGTTTCTCCAATTATTATTACTTGATTTCCAATTAACTGGATGTTCATTTGTTGTGGCAAGGAATATCATGTTGTGATCTTTAATAAGATCAAGTAGTTGCTCCTTGATTAATTAGTTCTTGTGTTGATTTTAACTCCATTTGATCTAACCCCTTAGATCAAATTATCTCTACCCAAAACAAGGTTTTAGCAAAGTCACATTGAGGTTTATAGCGCTTGACTTGATGAGCTACTTCAATTCCACCAAGGTCAAGTGAAACTTCGCTATCGTGGATCGTTTTACTTTAAAGCGCGAAAATTCCCGCATTTTCTATGCATAAATGCAATGCACACATCTGTTTCCTCTATTTTCTAACCCCAGATCATGTGATATTACATGTATTACATAGATGACCGTAATCATGTTCAGCAGCTCATACGGTGCTAATTAGTGAAGCTCAAAGAGAGGAGAGATACATAAGTTACTTCCACAAACCCATAGTCAAGGGGTGAACTACTCCCTCTTCATCATGGTGATGATGGTGGAGTCGTTGGAGGAGGTGGAGACCACGCCGGCAGCGCCCCGCCGGAGTTTCCCCCTCCAATCTACAGCTCCAGGTCTCTGTTTTTGTGTTTCAGTGTTTCAGCGGCGCTCCCTTCCGAAAGGCATCGGGGTATTATTTTTACAGACGTTTTAAGGTCAAGACGGAGTCACGGAGATGAAAACGGATGGTATCGGAGGCTCGAGGGCCAGGATGGTGCACCCCATGCGGCCAAGGAATCTGGCCGCGTGGGGCTACCCCTTTTGGAACTCAGAGTTCCTTTTTTGCGCTTCCTTTGCTCGTACTCCTTCTTCCTTCCAAAAACTGAACCTCGTAAAATCTCAGGTGATTTGGACGTCGTTTGAGTCCCTAAAACATCAAAATATAGAAAAGGGGGTTTTCTGACAGTGCAGGGTTAATTCTTGAAAAATAGGGAAATTGTGAAATATCCCCAAAATCAGTATAAAACAATGATATAACCTTTATATGATGCAAATATGATTGAAATATAAGTAATACAATGCAAAGTTCATGTATGCATTTTACATGCATCAATGAGTATAAGGATCCTCATCGGGATCATCTCCTGCAAAACTATTCTCCTTCAAAATATCAACAAAGCGTGGATAAATAGAATATTTAATGTCATTCCCATTTGTGAATTCCTTAACAAATCCTCGGTTAAATCTTCCGAGATATTCACTTGCATCAAGCTTATTCATAAGCCCAAGAATAGCCATGGTACTATCTGGAACTATCAAACAACTTTAGTAAAACAAATAATAGATAAGCAAATAAGAATAAATACCAAAAGCGATGAGCCCAAGAATAGTCATTGATCTCATAGATTACTTACAACTCATGGCATTTAGCAATTCTAGAAAACAGCAGAGACTGTTGCAACATGTTGGTGTCATTGTAAAATCCCGCCATGCCAAAAAAAAATGTCAAATCTACATGTTATAATTTTCCAATGCTTCAAGTGTACCACATTACCCTCTCCGATATGACCTTTGTACATCCATTTCCAGCCGAATGGACATTTCTTACATCCCAATGCATGCCAAGATTGGAGGTGTGTCCTCTTCATTTGGCAATCTGAAATAGTTTGGCTCAAACACTGCTACCAACACCCGAAAAAATATGTACACATTATCCTAGAATGTGGATCCATACATGCGTAGATAGTCATGTTGTATCTGGAGGAGCTCCATATGCAAGACCCCTCGAGACAGGTTTTGCATGTCTAAATCGTTGATAAACCAACCAATCCGGTGCAATCTTATTGCAAATGAAGTAGTAATCATACTCCCTCGCACCATGCACAATCCACATGCAAAAAAAATACTGTTCATACTAAAGCGTCGCCGAAAGTTCTTGGGCGCATGTGTTGGACCGTCGGGGAAATAGTCGATCTCGTTGTTGCTATCCATAGTCTATTTACCAAACAACGAAGCAACCAAAAACCAAACACTCTATCTAATTAACCTGCGCGGAAATCCTATTTTGGGTCTATTGGGGACGCTGGCTTAGATGACCTTATGTTTTACGCCCCAACTTTTTCTATATACGAATGTATCTATAACTAAAATATTTCTACATATATATATATATATATATATATATATATATATATATATATATATATATATATATAGGATAAATACTTCCTACCCCTGGGTGTAGTTACACCCATATGTAATATACTACCTTACAGAAGTATGTATGATACTTTATCGGTTTAAGTATGTTCATACACTATATCTAAGCTACTCTAAACCAAGTTTGGTGAAAAAAATGCAAGTGAACCCATAGTTTGCACTATATATGTGAAATACATGCATATGTATACGTAAAAAATGAGTCTACGTAAAAAAATGTACACACTGCCTACAAAGTAGTATATATACTTCCAAAATAGTCTTATATACTTCATACTACATGTACATACTCTCCGATATGATCGATACTCTATAGACTATGAGAAACACGCGTGGGTGTAACTACACCCGGGTGTAGTATGAATATGTCTATATATATATGTGTGTGTGTGTATCTAGACAAAAGTGAGATACACTTATATTTAGAAACGGAGGCAGTGCATGTTTTGTGATTCCGTTTTGGTAGATATACATTTGTATCTAAACAAAAGTGAGACACTTGTTTTAAAATGGAGAGGTAGTGAATGTTTGTGATTCCGTTTAGGTGCGGAAACCCGCTAGACCCGGAAGAAGCTGAAAGTGGCAGAGGTTGAATTGCGGTGGAGGGTGTACAGTGCGAGGAAACAATCCTCTGGGCATGGTCCATGGTTGGTCCGGTTTTGCTGCTGGAATGAGGGGGGCTATGGAAGAAGCGAACTGGTGATAGATCCTGGGATGGATGGATTGGTGGTGGCCTCACACGAGATCAGTCGATCAGTGGTAGTACCACGCCCCCTATCGTCCATCCATGCTCCTATCGAGAGGTGGAAGTAATAAATGGGGAGGGGTTTGTGGTCTACTAGATGAGAGGGTTTTAGGAAGGGTGTGTGGCAGGCAGGCAGAAGAACCATACTGGCTGGCCGTAGTACCAGCACCATTGCTAAATAATCTCACCTCACTGATGAGCGATAGCTGCCACTGCTACTGTTTTTAGGTACGTCTTGGCTGGAAAGCGCCTGTATAGGGAGGGGACGAGAGGTAGAAGGCAACGAAGAAGCCAATCCCAGAGCCTAGACAAATGTACCATGCCACACACTGTTGCGACGTACGCCAGCGGGAGTGAGCATCCTTCCACATGACGGAAATCCCACTACCACCAGCTCTCTGGTGGTGGTAAATATGTATGCTGGACAAGACGATTTTAGAACAGGTTCCATACACACTTTGACAAGACCATTCGGACCAAAGAAAAATATGTTCCATATTGGTTCGGTGATTCCAAGCTAGTACTAATAGAAAAATACGGTGCACGTCCTCTCATGTTTTTTTGCTACTTTCTGAGGAGGTGTCTTCGTCTTCCTCGTGGCAGAAGCAAGAGCTCGCCAGTCAGCATCCATGGCGGCCACCGCCAGGCTCCAGATCAAGGCGACCGAAACGAGCTCGTGATGAGCATCAGTCTCGAGAGATTCAAAGTCAAACGCCGCAAGAATTAGGAGAAACATATACTACAAGTAGAGCCATGCAATGCATGGAGGAGAGAGCTGGGAGGGGAAAGTTGGCAGCGGTCTAGACGTGGAAGGAGATAGATAATTTTGTATACAATCACAGGGGCCCCACGTTTACCTTATGCTGGGGCTGGTCGTGATTCTTCTATACGAACACTGGAGCGAGATCACTCGCTACCTAGCGACGATTGATTCCATGGCGCCCGACGGATCCTGCTTTTTGCTGCGTCGAATCGGTTCACCACTCCAATCATGGCCTATCTCTATATTACTCCTCGCTCCATAATTAAAAAGTGGAGCAGAAAGGGAAAAGAAAGACCCCATCTCCAATTAATGGAAATCAACTAGTACACATTCCAGTCACCAGAGTAGATACTACACTCTCTCTGTTAAAAACGATTTCTCAAGTGAATGTCTGACATTCGGTTTCTATGAAAAATACTAGTCCTTCATATATAAATATTTCAAAATTACAGAGAATATTTCTAAATTAATCTAGTGGGATGGATTTTGATTTTTTAAAATCTAGTACATTGATGCTCCCACTTAAGATTGTTTGACTGTCCAGTAATTATGTACACCAAGGAGATTTATATTGGACCAAATATTATTCGTCCAACTGTATACCTGGAGTATTATTATCTGGGCAACAACAGATCAGAATAGTCAACACACAATCTCCCCCTAGTCATCATGCCTCTTGCTGATCCTGGTTTTGATTTCTAAATAGTCCAGGATCAACCAGAACCAACACACTAGTACTATATATGACAATGATCATTTATTGATTAAGCACACTTGACAAGCAAATTAAGGGTGCATATCTCCATCTCATGCCCCTACCCCCTACCCAACCAAAACAAAGAGGAGGGAGCAAGAACTAGCAACATGAGGGGCACGACATGATGAAGAACAAAAAAGAAAAGAATCTGACAATTTCCTAGATCAAATTCTAAACCGATGCTAACATCATCAAATGCACAAAGAAGCAAATTTAACCACCAGGAATGGAATGCTACACTGAAGAGGAGGAGGGATCCACAATTGCATTCTCGGTTAGCATAGGGTCATCGTCTCCTTCCGTGAGCAGCTCCACGTCCTTGTCGTCGTCGTTCGAGAAATCCCTCCTCTCCAGCTTCGAATTGGCCGCGATGAACACCAGCCGGTGCGCGCGGCCAATGCCGCTGGAAGAGCTCCCCGGCGCGGTGAGCCACCGCGTCATCGACGGCGTGCATTTGAACCCCTTTGCGGTTGCATGGAGGAAGATGAGCCTGACGGCCACTTTCCCAAGCGATTTGAACTCGCTGAGGCACGTCTCCCAGACGAGCCGGCTGCTCTGCTTGTTGGCGATCTTCATCTTCCCCGTCAGAGGGTCGGGCTGCCGGACCTGCACCGCCTGCGCGTACAACGGGTCGAGCCCCTCCGACCGCCATTTCATCAGCTCCATGAGCGCGAGGTGCGCCTCGTCCGGCGACACCAGTCTCGTGATCAGCCTGTCCACGTCCTTCTCCTGCTCCGGCGTCAGGTAGTTGAACGGCGGAAGGTACCTCCTGCCGGCGTCCTTGATCAGATACAGAGGGTCCAGTATGAATGCCGCCGACCACGCCGGGTGGTAGTTCTTCCTGAACCTCCTCTCGAGCACATTCATGGCGGTGGCCTCCTCGATGCTGAATTTCCGGCACCAGCCTCTGACCTTGCCGCGCAGGTCCTCCCAGAGCGGCAGGCATTGGCCGACGAGGGGCCTCTCGGCCTCCATCTCTTTCACCATGTCCATGATCATCTTGACGAGCGAATGCGAGGCCTCGACCTCGGTCCAGAACACCACGTTCTGCACCATGGTGGCGATGTCCCTGGCGGATGGATCGTCAATGCAGACCACCTTGTAGGCCTCCTCGTGCACCGCCATCTGGAGCGGGCGGGACGAGGTGAGGATGCTCTCCAGCATGGCGAACGGGCCGGCGGTGAATCCCCCGTCGTTGAACGGCGGGGCGGTGACGGGGAGGAGGAATGCGTGGCCGTGCTCCTGCACCTGGTGCTTGTGCAGCAGCGCGCGCACGGCGGGCGTGGCGTTGAAGTAGGCGGCGACCTTGGCGCACTTGGCGGCGGCGTTGTGGAAGATGGGGAGCTCGCGCGCCATGTCGCGCACGAGGCGGGAGAGGCCGTGCACCTGGCAGGGCAGGTTGACCATCCAGTGGTGCTTGGCCTCGAGGTCGCGCAGCGTCTTGGAGCCGAAGCGGTCGGCGACGATGCCGGCGCAATGCCGGATGTCGCCGGACGAGGCGGCGACGTTGGAGGCGGCGTCGAGGAGGAGCTCCTCGGCGTAGCCGGAGGAGGCGGAGGCCGGCGCCGGCATGGGCACGGCGCGGTGGAAGACGGAGGTGTCGTTGGGGAGGTTGACGGCGAGGGTGATCACGGGTTCGCGAAGGCCGTCGGCGGAGAGCTGGAAGAAGCGCGCCTCGCGGAAGCGGGCCGCGGCGTCGGCGCAGGCCTGCGCGTAGCGCGCGTCGAGGCGCGCGCCGGCGAGCTCGGCGCGGGTTAGCTCCGGGAGGCCGACCTGGCGCAGGAAGGTCTTGAGCTTGGGGTGCTCGACGGCCGAGAGGGACGTGCTGCCGGACGACTCGAGGAACCAGTCGGCGAGGAGGGCGAGCGCGGCCTCGGCCTGGGGCCGCGGGAGCATCGCGCCAGGGGAGGCCGAGGGGGACTTGAGGCGCTTGACGCTGTCCTCCAGCATGGCGAGCGGGCCGAGGTCGCCCCTGCCGCCGGAGAGCACCTGCCTGGGCGTGGGCATCCCCGGGGGCGTGGGCGGCGTCGGGGAGTAGGCGGTGGGGTCGGCCACCACGATGTGGTGCTGGTGCGATGCCGCCGCCTCGGAAACTGCCGCGTAGGCGGCAGCGAGCGCGTGGCGTTTCCGGCCGCCGCCACCGCCGGTGGAGTGGCGGCGCTGGGAGGAGGAGGAGGAAGGGGGTATGGACGAGATGGGGACGATCGATGACGCGGGGGAGGAGACGGTGACGAGCTGCAGCTGCTGGTTCTGATGGTGCGGCGGCGGGGGCGGGGGCGGAGGCGGCGGCGGCGCGCCCTGGGCGGCGGCGAAATTAGGGCAGGCCCCGCGCTTGAGGTGCTCGGTGGCGGTGCGGGAGGGGTTGGAGGCGGAGAAGGTGGCGGCGCAGAGGCCGCAGCGGAGCCTGGCGGCCTTGGGGGGCGCGCCGGAGGCGGGCGGCGGGACGAGGACGGGCTCGAGGTGGCCCCAGTACCAGGCGCCCTTGCCCTTGACGGCCTTGGCGCGGACCTGCATGAGGGCGTCGTAGCGCTTCCTGGCGGCGGCCTCCTCGGGGCCCATTGCTCCGGCGGCGTCGAGCACCGGCGGCGGCGCCGATCCGGACGCCTCGCCCTCCTCCGCCGACATGGCGTCACGCGTGGCTTTCGTAGGAGGTTTTCAGGGGGTTTGCGGACGTTTCGCTTCTGCCGCAACTAGACGCCCTTTTTTGTTGGGCGAGACGAGGAGACTGGACTGCCTATTTTTACCCTCGTTTTTATTTTATTATTGGCTCCTTGCTCTCTCTCTGTAGTCTGTAGTCTGTCTATCTATCTAGCTAGACCCTCTCTTGGCTACTAGCAGTATGTATGATGGATGAACTGAGAGGCTGATGAGTTCCTTCTTCTTCTCCTTCAAACCCAAAACAACAAAACTTCTCTCTCTCTCTCACTACCTCCTCCACATTCTCTCTCTATTTATCTTGGATTCTAGAGCCCAGCAGCAGCAATACTAGTCTTCACTACTAAACATTGGGAGCTGGGAACATCAACATATAGAGTGGAGAGGAGAGAAGGTGTGCAAACAAACACAAAACAAAGCTAGGAGTAAAGAAAGGTCACTCTCTGTCCTTAAGTATCAACACATGACACTGTTACTCTCACTAGCCTCCTCCTCCTCATATATGGAGCAGTCGGTAGTACTACTTCTTTTCTTGGGTACTCAAAAGAAAAGAAAAAACTTTCAATGTGTACCCAAGCTCGGATGATTATGGGTTTTATTTTCGGTGGTCTTTGGTAGGGGTTGACTGGGTGGGCTGGGCTGGGGAGAAGGAGAAGGAGAAGGGGAGAGAGACTGCCTGCAAGAGGAATGCTGTGATATAATGCCACTGTGCGCTTTATGGTACAATGCCAATAATAATAATAAAAGGTAAGCGGGATTGGTACGGGCGACTTGTGCTGTTGCCACTGTGGCCTCTGCTGCCCGAGCAATTATTGCCGTGGAACAGTTGCCCTCACCTGACCCCGCACACAACACACCTTCTCTTTTTCGTTCCGTTTAGTTTCACTATGTTGTTCTTGTACACTCCTTTCACTCCCTCCCTGATACTACTATGTGTATGTCTAGCGGTGTGTTTTCAAGAATTTTTCATTATTGTCATATTGTGTATGGTGTGCAGCATACTTCTCCTCGACCTGTAAGATGGATTCATGGATATGGGTGCCAAATATACTACTACCTCCGTCCCAAGGAATAAGACGCACGCGTATTTCAAGACGAACTTTGACCATAAAAATTGAGCAACACAATCTTGATTATATTATATGTAATTAGTATCGTTGGATTCGTATTGAAAAGTACTTTCTAATGATGCTAATTTCATACAAACAATCTTTATATATTTGAAGTAATTCTTGGTCAAACAAAAAACACGTAAAATGAGGGCGCCTTATCGGAGGTAGTACTCCTAGGTGCTCCTGCGAAAAGGAGTACCTTCTTTAAATAGAAATGTTAGGGCTATTGCTTCATCTTCAAGTGTAGCACATACATTACAAAATGTTTTCTCTCTAGGCCACCTTGCGCTTAGTCTTTCATATGTACAGTTTGATCTATTTCTTATTTTGTTAAGCGGCGGTATTTATATTTTTGACAATGTCTCGCGTTGTCTCCCTATATCTCAAACTTCGGTCATGGGATGGGTGATCTAGGTTGTAGCATGGTGACAATGCAGGCCCTCAAACATAGGTTCGAGCCTTATTGGGGGCTGAATTTGGGTTTCTCCGTCTTAAATAATAGCCATCAAGTGTTAATGCCTGGGATGATCCTATTTTTTTGGATGGGTGATCTTTCTAAAAATCCTTTTCTGGCTTAACACTAATCCTGGTCCAACTTCAAGTATGTTTTCATGCCTTCTGTCTTTTCAAAGAATTTCCATAGTATTTTTCTTACAAAGTTTGTATGATTAATAGGATTACATCGCTTTAGAATGCCTACATATGACTTCTTGGCACACAGTTTTAGAGTAAAATTTATCTCCACTCCGGATTGTTTTTATATTTACTTTTGTTTTCATTTCCAATCAAACACTCCTTCGTAAAGGAGTCATTGGTATTAAGTTGTGCAACATTATGGGCTTGTTTGGCTCAAAGTGAAAGTGGGGGAGTAATATAGGAATATGAATTTTCCTAATGTGACTATTCCTTTGGTTCGAAGGAAAAAACCCTCGAAATTTCATAATCTTGGCATCCTTTTCAAATTCCTACGCACGATGAATGATATTGAGCTCTTCAGTGGCATAATAACATTATAATTGTAATTTATCTTGTGATATGATTTTGGTTTGACCATCACTATCGGTGTTCTTGTGTTATTATATTCAACTTAACAAAACACCCAACTTTACATAATTTCTATGTTTTCTAGTGCTCTGTTTCACACATATATTCTTAGCACGTCATGTTTTCTTTCTATTCATTCCAAAATTTTATATTCTTGCAAACCAAACAAGTCCTATAGGTTCATGTACACTTTGCCCGCCTTTGAATTTGAGGGCATTTGGGTCCTTAATTTCCTTTTTCAACGTTAGTTGTACGATTCACATTAAAAAGTTATTTTTTTTTCATGTTGGTATCAAACACTTCTCATTTCCTATTCCTTGAGGGATTTAATCCTATGTTTTTCTTTATTCCATAATAATGAAATCTTGCGGATAAAATTAGCCCTTAGAGGCTTAGATATGTCTTGGTTACTACTAATTGGGCTAACTGCTAGCGGCACGAGGTGGTTGAGAAAAAAAAAATATAAATTTACATATGTGATCAGCTCAAGCGCAAAGTTTATGCTAGTTTCTAATTATTCTTATCATATTTGATATACAAATGGAGATTTTTTGGTCCCAAGCTCTAGTGTTTCCTGCATATTAATTTTTTAAATAATATATTAAGAAATTTAAAAAAAATCGTGAAATAAAATCCTAAAAGTGGATCATGTTGTATCCCACAAAAGTGTAAAATATCTATTTGAAATGTTTATTATTCGGCACAAAGTAATTTTTTAAAAAACATGTAAATATAATTTTTGTTTTTTAAATAAAGGGAGCACTAGAGATCGGGGGCAAAAAAAAAGCTTCTCATGGAAAAGCACATTAGTTTATTCTGCTTTGCACATCTTCTGGCACTTTCATTGTACTTGGAAAATGTAGCGGCGACACACCTCTCACTACGATAAATAGTTAGTGCCAAGAATAAGTTTGTTCCACATAGTTCTAGATTTTTTTTATTACTACACAAAATAGTTCAATATTTGGGATTCATCACGAGGATGCACAACCAAGACAAGTACAGCAAAACGAAGTAAAACTACTGAAAATATTTAGCGGCCCAACATGCGTCCGCACAATCACTGTTTAAAAAATCATCCGATTCAACGATTAATCGGCCGATTAATCACTACTCGGTGGTCACCGATTAGTCGATAAACTCATTTATCGCCCGATTAATGGTCCGTTGCCTATTAATCGCTAATCGTTAGCCGGCCGAGTTGACACCGATAAGCGATTTCCTTAACATTGGGCACAATATGAAAACATCGTCACAATCTGCACCTACGACCCAACAATATTGGAATTTATATCAATCGACACGCTGAGAAACACAAGAAAGGACATATTCAACTCTGAATAGTAGCTAATGAGAAAACATGTTGTGAATAGTAGTCTATGGTACTGTTTGTCTTTCCCTTTTGTGAGTACAAATCTAGTCGGGCTTTGATAATTCTTTTTGTCATAGAAGGGTTGTTCGTTGATAACTCAAATGTATCTTGGGCTTGTTGCAGTTTATTTATTTGTTCGTGGAGTTCTATTATTTTGATTAATTTTCACAAGTACATAAAGATGCTAATTGTATAGTTATACAAACTGATGAAAGGATATATCTTTTGTTGGCGAATAATATATGCACATTTCATAAAATTGTACTGTATTAATTTTTACAAAAGCTCATATGTTTTTATTGCGCAATAACTATATCCGATAACTCCGTATTACAGTAATGTGCAACTCAAATTTACAAGTTTAAAACACGTAAAATAAAATCCTAAAACTGGCTCATGTTGTATCCCAAGAACGTGTAAAATCTCTATTTGAAACTTTTATTATTTTCAGCAGGACAAAAAGTAACGATTTTTTTAACTTGTAAATATAATTTTTGAATTTTTTAATATGCAGGGAGCATGGTGATGGGGGCTAAAAAGGGCTCTTCGTGGAAAATCACATTAGTTTATTTTGCTTAGCACATGTTCTAGCACTTGCATTGTACTTGGAAAATGTAGCGGCGACACACCTCTCATTGAAGTAATTAGTTAGTGCCTAGAATAAGTTTGTTCTACATAGTTCTGAACTTTTTTTTATTACTACACAAAATAGTTCAAGATTCGGGATTCGTCATGAGGATGCACAACCGAGACAAGTAAAGCAAAAAGAAGTAAAATTACTGAAAATATTTAGTAGCGCAACATTCGTCGGCACAATATGAAAACATCGCCACAATCTGCACCTATGACCCAACAATATTGGAATTTATATCAATTGACACGCTGAGAAACACAAGAAAGGACATATTCAATTGTGAACAGTAGCTAATGAGAAAACATGTTGTGAATAGTAAACTATGGTACTGTTTGTCTTTCCCTTTTGTGAGTACAAATCGAGTCGGGCTTTGATAATTCTTTTTGTCATAGAAGGGTTGTTCGTTGATAACTCAAATGTATCTCGGGCTTGTTGCACTTTATTTATTTGTTTGTGTAGTCCTATTATTTTGATTAATTTTCACAAGTACATAAATATGCTAATTGTATAGTTATACAAATTGATGAAAGGATATATCTTTTGTTGGCGAATAGTATATGCACATTTCTTAAAATTGTACTGTATTAATTCTTACAAAAGCACATATGTTTTTATTGCACAATAACTATATCCGATAACTCTGTATTACAGTAATGTGCAGCTCAACTTGATGTTAGTATATGCGTGTTTAGTTACAATTTTTTCGTCAGCTCCAAAAATTGAACTTTAGAGTTTCTTTTGGAATCCAAACAAACGACCGCAGTAGCTTTTCTGGTTACCTGTTGGTAAGTGAGCGTCGCATCGTATGGCGTAAAGTATGATTGCACTGTATACCCTTTGAGCAAAGTATAAGAAAACGAGCACTGTCGCGTCTCAGGTCCTGTTTGAAACTTGGCTGGGGCTTCTGTGCCACACAAGCCAGATGCCGCACTTTCTGGAACCGCTTACTGGAGACGACGATTCCCAGCAGCACCCACTTTATTAATCTGCTAACTATATCCAAGTGGATGGACATATTGATCTTGAAATTGTGTTTACGCTCTAATCAGAAGCAAAACAACTAGGGATTCAGCGTGTTAATTTTTCTTTCAAAAAAATGCTCCAATCTATTAATAACTACTGATAGTAGTGTAGAAAAATCTAAAACCAATGAAATACAAATAGGTAGTCTGACCACCTGGCGACAACGACAAAAATTGGAGCTAGACGAAGATGCGCTGCTATCCTCGCACCTCCCTCACCTGAGAAGGAAGTTAAATTCGTTCGACTGATGGTGAGATGGGGCTGGTGTTCTCGTGGCCATGGGTGTGGGCGCGTGGACGAAGTGGTGGTGGCGAGGCGCTGAATGACAAGTGATAGAATTGGTCGCACGCTTAGTCGGGAGACGTGCTTGGAGGTGGGTCGGTGCAGGGTGGTTTGACAACAATGAGGCTAAGGCGGCGGCAGCGGCAGCGGCAAGCTTGCTGAACCCTAGGACAAGATCGCTGGTCTAGGCACCGGCGTCGGGCCGAGGTCGCATTTTTTTTTTCGGTGCTCCCTTGGCACTCGGTGATCCATGTTGGATGTAGTGAGGTGGGGCAATTCCATAGGGAGTTGACATCTTGCTTTGTTGATTTGCCGTTGTTGCGCTAGCATTTTATTTTGAAACGCTTGTACGATATTATTGCTATATTTATAAAACTGAACTAAAACTTATTTAAACAACTTCGCGTAACTGAGCTGGTGTGACTAGGCAAAGTCTCAAAATTCCCCTAGTAACTAAATTCCCCAACTAACAAAGTACTCCTACTAGAACAATTTGTTGTATCTACTACTACTACTCCTACAACTCTACTACTTCACCTGCCTCATTGCTTACAGTACACTAACTGTGCAATTATTGACCAGCCAGTCACATACCGAATAATGTAATCAAACAGTGTAAAGCAGATTAGATTAGACGGTGGTACTCGTAGGCAGGCTTAGTTAATCATGCGTTCTGAATCGAATTTGCATTATGCGTTGGTCTAGTAGCCGGTCATGATGTAGTTAATCAGGGTAAAGCCCAGACGCTTGCAGCTTTGCAGCGAGCATGATGGTGGTATCGGAGCGGGCGAGCGATGGTACTACGTGCGGACGGGGTGTGGGTCGTGGCTCTGCAGATTGCAGGGCGCACTACCGCTGCTACGTGGGTAGCGGCGACACAAGATCGGGGCCAAACACACGCTGACGGTGGCCTAGCGATCTGCACTGCTCTATGCGCCGTGCAGAATGTAGCTGCTAATAGTCTATAAATTGCGATTGATATTTATTTGAAAAAAATGTGTTTTTCAATACTAACCATGTATATGGTTCATATGAATCCATGTTAATGGATCGCCTCATGTTAATTGATCTCTTATCATGTGGTCATAGGGAGCGGTTTTTCTAGGGCGGCTCCCACATGAGGCGATCAAGGTCCTACCCTCGGCCGACCGCGCTGGCCTAACTGATTCCCTTACCCTATGGCGACCGGAGGGTGGGGAACCTCCAATCGGGTGTTCAGTCCTTGTTGAGTCGAGTGCTTTGTATCAAGGCAGAGGCATCGATGATGAGGAGAATAAAGATTGATATTATTTCGCGGAGGAGTGTCGACGTGCGGGAGTTTGGTGTCGATCGTTGGGGATTAGATCTTGCGGTCATAAGCGTTTGACTACGACAACAACAGTCTATAGAGGGGATGATGTCGTAGCATAGTGTCCTCAAGTTCTGCCTTTGCCAGCTTTGTCGGGAAACTTGCAAGTTTTTTTTGTCTCCATCTATATTTTGAGCTGAATTGGGATTATCTTCAAGCGCGCCTCGGTAGTAAATACTTGGGGATGACATATATCAAATTTTCAAGGACTCATATATTATTTCTTTTGTTGCAAGGATGTTCTTGTAAGGGCTGGTTTTAGATAACATATGAACTTAGGTTTTTCACAACAAAAAAGCCATATACATAGTGTATTTGTTGAGCCGGGTTAGTACAACATGGCAGATAGAATAGGTAGGCTTACGCAGGCACGTCGCCTACGATGCGCGGGTCCGGGGGGAGAATGATTGTACGTACGCAGCAACGTGCTGCCGGCCGTGGCTTTACACGTACGCACATGGTGAAATGATGGATTAGGTAGCCCTGTGCGTATGTCTGCGCATATCACTGCCGTATCCGATTGATTGATTTAATATTGTATATGTACATATATAGCTCGTTCAAAGTCATAAAGGTGACGGGAATTGTCTTGCCAAAGGGCGGTATCCGTACGTACTAGCCAACTTGATGATGGGGAAGGATGTGTAATTCTTTGGCTTGTACCAGACGGAGCAGCATAACCTTTTTTGGGGGAGTATTAGGTAAGCGTATCCGACAAGTATAATACTGAAAACGATTAAAGCGTCGGAAAGGATTAGAATAGTGGCGTCTGGCTGACGATAATCGCGCGCTTTCTACCTAATTCATCCTTCAACGGCCTCTCCGCTGCTTCCTCTTGGCTCCTTGCGCAGGCGCTAGCTACATGGGGTTGATTTTGATTTTTCAACTCCTGCTAATTAGGAAGTAAATCGTTACAGCATGTGTTGTTATATCAGGAAATATATCATGAGGCTAACTCATATTCTGGATTTCTCTTCCAATTTCCCCGTGAGTGATAACCGCGGCTACTAATACTTACCATTTTGTGTTACAAATAGTTTGCGTGTATCAGGAACGCATATACTCAGTACATAGTACACAGAATACAACCCGCAACACAAGTACTCCCCCCGGGCCTAAAAACCTGCCGTAGATTAAGTAAAAGTGTAGGGTAAAATCTATGTGAATTTAGCAAGTATTTAGAACCAATGTAGTACAAAAAAAAATACAAAATTCTAGGGCAGGAATGGAAGGAGCATTTGTGCTGAAACATGAGCCAAGCCATGCTGACGAGGAGTGTGGGCTCCCAACGCGAAAGCCTTCATGGCTGCTTAGGCCCAATCTGTCAAATGGGCCAAGAAAGATCAGATGGACGAGAAACAAATACCAGTTTCGTCCGCAAGAACAGTATACATCACAGAGCGAGCTGAACAAAACATTTATGCTCCTTTTTTTTTTACTCTTATAGGTAGAAGAAATATGAAAAAAAATCTCATAAAAAGGATAGGAGACTATGAAATGGCTGTTTTTCTGAAGGAGGCAGGGTACTCAATGCATTTCCGAAGAGGAGAGTTTAGATGTGACAGATTCAAAAGCAAAAAAATAAAGAGCAAGTAGTTGGGGTCTGAAGAAACTAAAGGACTAGCTAGGATCTTTCTTTTTTTGAGGTAAAAGTGGCCGATATCTGCTGCTCGGTTAGATAGAAGAGAGCGGTCCAGTTTGTAAGAGAAACAAGGTCTAAAAACCATACAAATTATATATTACCCGATAAGAAAAATAAGACAAAAGAACAACACAAGCGTTGTCGTCCACACAACGCAGCCAACAACACAAACTAGCACCTCTAGCCCCAAAGCCGCCGCCTCGACTTACACCGCTCTGTCACGTGCGCGATCCAACTATCACGTAGCCTCGCTACCCAGTAGACCGCCCCCAGACCTCAAACTAGCCAGGATCTTCAAGCACCATCCATTACGATGTCCTAAATGTAGGTGCGGCGAGCAAGCTGCATCTCAGATTTGATCAAGCCGAAAAGCTGGGATTCTGTGACCTAGCGATCGTCGAAGATTCATGCGCCTGCAATGCTCCTTCCATATTTCCATATGCGCCGGACAGTGTAAATTGCCTCCGAAATGGCGGTTATAAGAAAGAAAAGACTGGTTCCTATAAGATATCATGTTTCAGGGAACAATAATGGGCACATGCTATTAGGGGATAACTGGCATTAGCACCCGATCACATTTCTAAGACTACAGTCCTTTCTATATTTGAAAAAAATTAAAAAAATTCTAGCTACTGCATTTACACATTTGAAGGCATGGTACAAGTTTCGGAGAATTATACATTGTATTTTGGGTCACAAAAAATAAATTTTCTGAAAAAAGGGAGTTTTATAATCCGAAAATCTCTTTTATAGTCCTATATACAGCCAGAATTTTTTATTTTGCAGCTTAAAATACAATAGAATTTCTAACAAAACTTTGCAATAATATCCTGGGCATGTGTATGTATTCACGGAATAAATGTTGGAATTCAAAAGTACAATTTTTTTTTCAAATATAGTGAGGACTGGAACTCCGGGTGCTGCAAATCCGTTATAGCTATTAGGCTCTGTCTCTATATTCATTTTGCTCATTCTACTCCAACTAAATCAACTACTCGCTTTGTTCATAAAAGGATGTCTTAACTTTATCAAAAAAATGCAAATTTAGACAAGGTTGTGATATCTTTTATGAATGGAGGGAGTAAGATATTTTCCAATTTCAGCACTCTCCCTGGCTTGATGGTGCCACGCCTAAGAATATTTACCCCGGGCCTGCCTCTTACTACTCGCAAGAAAAACTTGATGGTTCGCCTGAACTTGGAATCGCAGCTTGATCAGTTCTTGCTCCTCTGGCAAAAAATTCATAGTGTGGTGCTCTCTGAGGGAAGGGACCTGATTCTGTGGACGCTAACGGCTGATGACATCTACTCTATTTCCAGTGCTTATGAATTTCAGCTCTTTCGAGAATCTGTCAACCCCTGTTGCACAATGTTTGGAAGATCAAGGTGGAGCACAAGGTCAAATGCTGGTGGATGTTGCTTCAGAACAGGAATTGGACTTCAGACAAAAAGAGACATCGAGGCTGGCTTCATTGCCCTACCTGTTGTTTATGCGATCAGGCTGACGAGCTGGAGGCCCACCTGTGGTTCTCTTGCCGCTTTGCCAAAAAGATCTGGGCAAAATTGATAAACCATATACCCAGAATTGCCGGGATCATCATCACCACCTCCTCTATTCGTTTATGATGGAGAAAATCCATCCAAGAAGGTTAGGCAAGCAGAATTTGGCTTTGCGGCATGCATTGAGTGGAATATACAGAAAGGGGGAAACGTGCGGGCCTTCCGTGGAACTTTTTTTTTTCATTAACCATATATTTTATCAAACAATCCGTAAAGATTACACATATAGTCACCACCCCAGACAAACATTGCTTGTGCAACAAACTTGCAAAAGAACTCCATAAGAAGTAAAATTAAACTTTCACCCTTGAAGAAATTTGTGCCTAGCCGACCTGTTGTCCACCATCGTTCCCCGCTGCCACCAAGGAAGCACCGAAAAACAATAGGTGAACAGCTACCGTACCTATATTTGGGAGAGCACATTCGCATACAGGAATGCTTTCCTAGCCTTTGAACCGGACCATCGCAAGCGACGAGACCGAGACTTTGTGGCACATCGGATGAGGATCTTCCCCGTGATCACCAGATCCCGACGCCGTTAACTTCATCCAACGCAATAGCTGATGGGCACCTTTGTAAAGAATATATTCTATCAATTCCCTATTAGCATCATTACTATGGAAAGACGCCAAGGATTCGTAATAAGTATGTGAATATTGAAAGAAAAAATTTCTGGCACACATACATTGAGGACATATTAATTGATAAGAAGAACATAATGTGTGAGCAAAACATATCACTTGATAATACATGTCGTTTACCTGTGCCTCACCACTTGTTATGTGTTCTTCTCATTGTACATATTGTCATCTTCTTGAGCAACAATGTTTAGCAATTCATTGCATCCCTTCTCCTGCAAATTTAAGTTGCATAAGTTCTCTGATAGACATCTTGGAAGACAATATTAATAGAAACAACTTTTATAGTTTTTGGTTTCATAATTTTTTTGTTCTATTCAAATAAGTAAAAGCAATAACAAAAAAAAATGGTAACAACTTGAAGCTAGTAAATACCTTTAGTACAACAATGACAAATTAATAACTAAAGATAAAAAACAAAAGCGCTGAGCTCTCTGGTAACAGCGCAAGAAAATAGCTTGATAACTGTAAGAACACGATCGATTGTAGCTAGTTTCGAAATAAGAGTATCGAACCACCAGGAGCTACTGGTTAGGGTCTTAATGCCTCTCGCTACTATTATCTAGAGGGTACTTGTATGTTATTCTAATTTCAAGATAAAGTATATAAGGGTTGATTTTTGTTGATAGCTAAAGTAAATAAGAACAAAGAAATAAACTAATGGAACCAAGAACAAGAGAGTGTTGAGAGTGTGTCTGTTGTATGGTTGAGGGGTTCTCAAGGAGTGTAGGTTTCACCACTAGTATTGCTATTACTTATGATTAGAATGAACTATATCTTTGCCAAGTTATGTGTGGGGAGAGCTCCATAATAAGATGCGCCCAGAAAGTCATCTGTCATCGCATATCTAAATAACCACAACACCTAGCCTCTTGCAGACACATATGGACTAGTGTTATTAAGGGGCTACATGGTCATCGATATGAGCTTAGTGAATCCCTCTTATCACCCCATCCATGTGTTAGAATGCCGATATGGTAATGTCACTTCCCGCCGTTCACTTCACCACACTTCAAAGGTTAGTTCCCTCTCAAGACTATAAGGCATATATTACATGGTGCACAACACGTAATATCAAGAGAGAAAACTAACACACATTAATTGATCAAAGGTATAAAACATCTTTATTTCACATCATAATATTACTAGGGTTTGTCCATATCTCCCCAACAACAAAGGGACTACTCATACAAGAAGGGGATCAACATCATGGCAATATGAATACGGATGAAGCTTTCACGAACTTGATGACACATTTATTTTCTTGCACTTAATAAACTTGAACCATTGTGACTATCTTATGTATTGATTATATACTTACAAGTTGTAAATTGGGAGTTGGCACAACCATGCTTTTATGGGGCACGCTTTCAACATTGATATCATGATCTTTTGCTTATGGATGCCTATCGATGCGAAATAAAATGGAAACTTGTAAGTCTATGGAGTTTGTATATGTGTTAGAGAAACGCCGGGCCGCTAACCTAAGCCATGCATCATTCATGGTGGAAGTTTACAACATTCCATAGTGAGTATTCTATGAAGCATCTTCAATAAAAAGCTATACCCATAGTAAATAAAAGGATTGCTGAGATGCTCATTGTCTGTTTGTCTTGTCATTTTGGTGTGGGATTGCACTTATATGAAAGAGTACTTACATATCATGGGGCAAGAGGTACCCCTGCTCCGTTCTTAATGATACATGTATATTTACAATGACAAGAACTTATTTGGAACCTAAGTTTAGTAGCATGAGGTGTAGGTACTCGTATTCAAGGGGCATGAGATTTTAAACTTATGATTTGTCACGCATATGACTCATTTTTGCACTCACATTAACTTTAACCATTCAAGATGCCTATGATAGGGGCAATGCGACCTCAAAGCTAATAAGTACCATACCTTTTTTGAAATTTTTATAAAAATTGTTGATTCTTACTTCCTTCCTCGAAGGTCCTTTCTTTTACTTTTACGTTGAGTCTTCATCTTCTTGCTTTATGCACCAATTAAGAGAGCATAGTTGTCATTCTGAGTATAATGTGCATAGTCCCAAGACTTATTGATTGATTCTTATGCTATTACTTGTTCTTAAATTACTTGTATCTAGTAATCCTCTGAACTTTAAAGGTGTTGTAGAAATTATGTTTTGCTATTCCATAAAGGACAAGCTGAATACCACTTTGCTATGTTTTCTCTATGCTCATAAACAAACAGTTGCTTTCATTACATAATTATTCATGATCTTTTGTTTGAGTTACTTCTCATGTTATAACATAGTTGCTAAGTTCTATTGTTAGAATTATATCTATCATGCCTGTGTTTATAGTACTTTGATTCCAGCTTACAATGCTTTACAATAGTTTGATCAAGATTGTGATAGTGCATGTCACCTTAAAAATATTTTTGTTATCACTTACCTACTCGAGGACGAGCAGGAGCTAAGCTTAGGGATGCTCGATACGTCTCAAACGTATCTATAATTTTTGATGCTACATGCTTGTTTTACACCAATTCCACTATGTTTTACTTACACTTCGTTGCACTTTTATACATTTTCCGGCACTAACCTATTAACAAGATGCCACAGTGCCAGTTCCATGTTTCTGCTGTTTTTGGTTTCAGAAGAGTTGTACATGTAATATTCTCGGAATTGGACGAAACAAAAAGGCGAAGTAAATATTTTACCGTAACGAAGACGAAGTCCGAAGGTGAGTTAAAGAGGCGCAGCAGGGCGGCCAGATCGACCCTAGGCGCGGCCCAGCCCCTGGACGCGCCTAGGGTAGTGACGGCGTGTATTTCACACGTTCGTTGGGCAACCCCAAGAGGAAGGTATGATGCGCACAGCAGCAAGTTTTCCCTCAGAAAGAAACCAAGGTTTATCGAACCAGGAGGAGCCAAGAAGCACGTTGAAGGTTGATGGCGGCGGGATGTAGTGCGGCGCAACACCGGAGATTCCGGCGCCAACGTGGAACCTGCACAACACAACCAAAGTACTTTGCCCCAACGAAACGAGTGAGGTTGTCAATCTCACCGGCTTGCTGTAACAAAGGATTAACCGTATTGTGTGGAAGATGATTGTTTGCGAGAGAAAACAGTAAAAACAAGTATTGCAGTAGATTGTATTTCAAGTATTAAAGAATGGACCGGGGTCCACAGTTCACTAGAGGTGTCTCTCCCATAAGACGAACAGCATGTTGGGTGAACAAATTACGGTTGGGCAATTGACAAATAAAGAGAGCATGACAATGCACATACATATCATGATGAGTATAGTGAGATTTAATTGGGCATTACGACAAAGTACATAGACCGCCATCCAACCGCATCTATGCCTAAAAAGTCCACCTTCGAGGTTATCATCCGAACCCCCTCCGAGTATTAAGTTGCAAAGCAACGAGACAATTGCATTAAGTATGGTGCGTAATGTAATCAACAACTACATCCTTAGACATAGCATCAATGTTTTATCCCTAGTGGCAACGAGCACAACACAACCTTAGAACTTTCTGTCATCTGTCCCGTGTGTCAATGCAGGCATGAACCCACTATCGAGCATAAGTACTCCCTCTTGGAGTTAAAAGTAAAAAACTTGGCTAGAGCCTCTACTAGAAACGGAGAGCATGCAAGATCATAAATAACACATAAGCATAACTTTGATAATCAACATAACAAGTATTCTCTATTCATCGGATCCCAACAAACGCAACATATAGAATTACATATAGATGATCTTGATCATGATAGGCAGCTCACAAGATCCGACAATGATAGCACAATGGGGAGAAGACAACCATCTAGCTACTGCTATGGACCCATAGTCCAGGGGTAGACTACTCACTCATCACTCCGGAGGCGACCATGGCGGTGTAGAGTCCTCCGGGAGATGATTCCCCTCTCCGGCGGGGTGCGGAGAGCGATCTCCGGGATCCCCCAAGATGGGATCGGCGGCGACGGCGTCTCGGTAATGTTTTCCGTATCGTGGCTCTCGGTGCTGGGGTTTCGTCACGGAGGCTTTAAGTAGGCGGAAGGGCAAGTCGAGAGGCGGCACGGGGGCCCACACCATAGGCCGGCGCGGCCGAGGGTGGGGCCGCGCCGCCCTAGGGTTTGACCACCCCGTGGCCCCTCTTCGTCTCGTCTTCGGACTTCGGAAGCTTCGTGAGAAAATAGGCCCCTGGGCTTTTATTTCGTCCAATTCCGAGAATATTTCTTTACTAGGATTTACGAAACCAAAAACAGCGAGAAAACGACAAGCGGCACTTCGGCATCTTGTTAATAGGTTAGTTCCGGAAAATGCACGAATATGACATAAAGTGTGCATAAAACATGTAGATAACATCAATAATGTGGCATGGAACACAAGAAATTATCGATACGTTGGAGACGTATCAGCATCCCCAAGCTTAGTTACTGCTCGTCCCGAGCAGGTAAAACGATAACAAAGATAATTTCTGGAGTGACATGCCATCATAAACTTGACCATACTATTTGTAAAGCATATGTAGTGAATGCAGCGATCAAAACAATGTGTATGACATGAGTAAACAAGTGAATCATAAAGCAAAGACTTTTCATGAATAGCACTTCAAGACAAGCATCAATAAGTCTTGCATAAGAGTTAACTCATAAAGCAATAATTCAAAGTAAAGGTATTGAAGCAACACAAAAGAAGATTAAGTTTCAGCGGTTGCTTTCAACTTGTAACATATATATCTCATGGATATTGTCAACATAGAGTAATATAATAAGTGCAATAAGCAAGTATGTAGGAATCAATGCACAGTTCACACAAGTGTTTGCTTCTTGAGGTGGAGAGAAATAGGTGAACTGACTCAACATTGAAAGTAAAAGAATGGTCCTCATAGAGGAAAAGCATCGATTGCTATATTTGTGCTAGAGCTTTGATTTTGAAAACATGAAACAATTTTGTCAACGGTAGTAATAAAGCATATGCATCATGTAAATTATATCTTATAAGTTGCAAGCCTCATGCATAGTGTACTAATAGTGCCCGCACCTTGTCCTAATTAGCTTGGACTACCTGGATTATCACCGCAATACATATGCTTTAACCAAGTTTCACAAAGGGGTACCTCTATGCCGCTCGTACAAAGGTCTAAGGAGAAAGCTCGCATTTGGATTTCTCGCTTTTGATTATTCTCAACTTAGACATCCATACCGGGACAACATAGACAACGTGATAATGGACTCCTCTTTTAATGCTTTAAGCATTTGACAACAATTAATTCTTTTCTCATTAGAGATTTGAGGATATTTGTCCAAAACTGAAACTTCCACCATGAATCATGGCTTTAGTTAGCGGCCCAATGTTCTTCTCTCACAATATGCATGCTCAAACCATTCAACTCGGTGTAGATCGCCCTTACTTCAGACAAGACGAACATGCATAGCAACTCACATGAAATTCAACAATGAGTTGATGGCGTTCCCCAGTAAACATGGTTATCGCACAACAAGCAACTTAATAAGGGATAAAGTGCATAATTACATATTCAATACCACAATAGTTTTTAAGCTATTTGTCCCATGAGCTATATATTGCAAAGGTGAATGATGGAATTTTAAAGGTAGCACTCAAGCAATTTACTTTGGAATGGCGGGAAAATACCATGTAGTATAGGTAGGTATGGTGGACACAAATGGCATAGTGGTTGGCTCAAGTATTTTGGATGCATGAGAAGTATTCCCTCTCGATACAAGGTTTAGGCTAGCAAGGTTATTTGAAACAAACACAAGGATGAACGGTACAGAAAAAACTCACATAAAAGACATATTGTAAACATTATAAGACTCTACACCGTCTTCCTTGTTGTTCAAACTCAAAACTAGAAATTATCTAGACCTTAGAGAAACCAAATATGCAAACCAAATTTTAGCATGCTCTATGTATTTCTTCATTAATGGGTGCAAAGCATATGATGCAAGAGTTTAAACATGAGCACAACAATTGCCAAGTATCACATTACCCAAGACATTTATAGCAATTACTACATGTATCATTTTCCAATTCCAACCATATAACAATTTAACGAAGGAGAAACTTCGCCATGAATACTATGAGTAGAAACCAAGGACATATTTGTCCATATGCTACAGCGGAGTGTGTATCTCTCCCATAAAGTGAATGCTAGGATCCATTTTATTCAAACAAAACAAAAACAAAAACAAACCGACGCTCCAAGAAAAAGCACATAAGATGTGGCCGAATAAAAATATAGTTTCGGGGAGGAACCCGATAATTTGTCGATGAAGAAGGGGATGCCTTGGGCATCCCCAAGCTTAGACGCTTGAGTCTTCTTGATATATGCAGGGGTGAACCACCGGGTGCATCCCCAAGCTTAGAGCTTTCACTCTCCTTGATCATGTTGCATCATACTCCTCTCTTGATCCTTGAAAACTTCCTCCACACCAAACTCGAAACAACTCATTAGAGGGTTAGTGCACAATATAAATTGACATATTCAGAGGTGACACAATCATTCTTAACACTTCTGGACATTGCATAATGCTACTGGACATTAGTGGATAAAAGAAATTCATCCAACATAGCGAAAGAGGCAATGCGAAATAAAAGGCAGAATCTGTCAAAACAGAACAGTTCGTATTGACGAATTTTAAAATGGCACCAGACTTGCTCACACGAAAATGCTCAAATTGAATGAAAGTTGCGTACATATCTGAGGATCACTCACGTAAATTGGCATAATTTTATGAGTTACCTACAGATAATTAGACCCAGATTCGTGACAGCAAAGAAATCTGTTTCTGCGCAGTAATCCAAATCTAGTACTTACTTTTCTATCAACGGCTTAACTTGGCACAACAAAACTCAAAACTAAGATAAGGAGAGGTTGCTACAGTAGTAAACAACTTCCAAGACACAAATATAAAACAAAAATACTGGAGTAAAAACATGGGTTGTCTCCCATAAGCGCTTTTCTTTAACGCCTTTCAGCTAGGCGCAGAAAGTGTGTATCAAGTAACATCAAGAGATGAAGCATCAACATCATAATTTGTTCTAATAATAGAATCATAAGGTACCTTCATTCTCTTTCTAGGGAAGTGTTCCATACCTTTCTTGAGAGGAAATTGATATTTTATATTACCTTCCCTCATATCAATAATAGCACCAACGAGTTCGAAGAAAAGGTCTTCCCAATATAATTGGACAAGATGCATTGCATTCAATATCCAAGACAACAAAATCAACGGGAACAAGATTATTGTTAACGGTAATGCGAACATTATCAACTTTACCCAAAGGTTTCTTTGTAGAATGATCAGCAAGATTAACATCCAAATAACAATTTTTCAGCGGTGGCAAGTCAAGCATATTATAAATTTTCTTAGGCATAACAGAAATACTTGCACCAAGATCACATAAAGCATTACAATCAAAATCTTTAACCTTCATCTTAATGATGGGCTCCCAACCATCTTCTAGCTTTTTAGGAATAGAGGCTTCGCGCTCTAGTTTCTCTTCTCTAGCTTTTATGAGAGCATTTGTAATATGATGCGTGAAAGCCAAATTTATAGCACTAGCATTAGGACTTTTAGCAAGTTTTTGCAAGAACTTTATAACTTCAGAGATGTGGCAATCATCAAAATTCAAACCATTATAATCTAAAGCAATGGGATCATCATCCCCAATGTTGGAAAAAATTTCAGCAGCTTTATCACGGGCGGTTTCAGCAGTTTTAGCGGTTTCGAGCGGTTTTTCGCGCTTTGCATTAGAAGTGGAAACATTGCTAACACCAATTCTTTTATTAGTATGAGTAGGAGGTGCAGCAACATGTGTAGCATTAGCATTACTAGTGGTGGTAATAGTCCAAACTTTAGCTACATTTTTCTCTTTAGCTAGTTTTTCATTTTCTTCTCTATCCCACCTAGCACGCAGTTCAGCCATTAATCTTATATTCTCATTAATTCTAACTTGAATGGCATTTGCTGTAGTAACAATTTTATTTTCAATATCCCTATTAGGCATAACTTTCGATTTCAAAAGATCAACATCAGAGGCAAGACTATCAACTCTAGAAACAAGAATATCAATTTTATTGAGTTTTTCCTCAACAGATTTGTTAAAGGCAGTTTGTGTACTAATAAATTCTTTAAGCATGGCTTCAAGTCCAGGGGGTGAATTCCTATTATTATTGTAAGAATTTCCATAAGAATTACCATAGCCGTTGCCATTATTATAAGGATATGGCCTATAGTTGTTACTAGAATTGTTCCGGTAAGCATTGTTGTTGAAATTATTATTTTTAATGAAGTTTACATCAACATGTTCTTCTTGTGCAACCAATGAAGCTAACGGAACATTATTAGGATCAACATTAGTCCTATCATTCACAAGCATAGACATAATAGCATCAACCTTATCATTCAAGGAAGAGGATTCCTCAACAGAATTTACCTTCTTACCTTGTGGAGCTCTTTCCGTGTGCCATTCAGAGTAGTTGATCATCATATTATCAAGAAGCTTTGTTGCTTCACCAAGAGTGATGGACATAAAGGTACCTCCAGCAGCTGAATCCAATAAATTCCGCGAAGAAAAATTTAGTCCTGCATAGAAGGTTTGGATGATCATCCAAGTAGTCAGTCCATAGGTTGGGCAATTTTTAACCGAGAGATTTCATTCTTTCCCAAGCTTGAGCAACATGTTCAGTATCTAATTGTTTAAAATTCATTATGCTACTCCTCAAAGATATAATTTTAGCAGGGGGATAATATCTACCAATAAAAGCATCCTTGCATTTAGTCCATGAATCAATACTATTCTTAGGCAGAGATAGCAGCCAATCTTTAGCTCTTCCTCTTAATGAGAAAGGGAACAATTTTAGTTTAATAATATCACCATCTACATCTTTATATTTTTGCATTTCGCATAGTTCAACAAAATTATTAAGATGGGCAGCAGCATCATCAGAACTAACACCAGAAAATTGATCTTTCATGACAAGATTCAGTAAAGCAGGTTTAATTTCAAAGAATTCTGCTGTAGTAGCAGGTGGAGCAATAGGTGTGCATAAGAAATCATTATTATTTGTGCTAGTGAAGTCACACAACTTAGTATTTTCAGGGTTGGCCATTTTAGCAATAGTAAATAAAGCAAACTAGATAAAGTAAATGCAAGTAAACTAATTTTTTTGTGTTTTCAATATAGCAAACAAGATAGTAAATAAAGTAAAACTAGCAACTAATTTTTTGTATTTTGATATAGAGTGCAAGACAGTAAATAAAGTAAAACTAGCAACTAATTTTTTTGTATTTTGATTTAGTGCAGCAAACAAAGTAGTAAATAAAATAAAGCAAGACAAAAACAAAGTAAAAAGATTGAGAAGTGGAGACTCCCCTTGCAGGCGTGTCTTGATCTCCCCGGCAACGGCGCCAGAAAAAGAGCTTGATGGCGTGTATTTCACACGTTCGTTGGGCAACCCCAAGAGGAAGGTATGATGCGCACAGCAGCAAGTTTTCCCTCAGAAAGAAACCAAGGTTTATCGAACCAGGAGGAGCCAAGAAACACGTTGAAGGTTGATGGCGGCGGGATGTAGTTGTTATCACCAGATTTTAGACAAATCCAGAAGTGGGCCGGGCTTGGAAGATTACATGTGGAAGATTTCTGAAGCGGCCTGGCACGAAGGGTTTTGGGCTGAATTGCCCGTGTATCTTTATTTAGTAGTTTATTATTTTAGATAAGGGTTAGAGTTTGTATCGTGCACGATGGGATATTCCCACGTTAGAAAGTCCCCTGGACTATAAATATGTACCTAGGGTTTATGGAATAAACAACAACTCACGTTCAACCCCAAAAACAAACCAATCTCGGCGCATCGCCAACTCCTTCATCTCGAGGGTTTCTATCAGGTAAGCGACATGCTGCCTAGATCGCATCTTGCGATCTAGGCAGCACAAGCCCCACGTTGTTCATGCGTTGCTCGTATCGAAGCGCTTTTGATGGCGAGCAACGTAGTTATCATTAGATGTGTTAGGGTTAGCATTGTTCTTCGTTTAAGCATGCTTACGTAGTGCAACCCTTGCATATCTAGCCGCCCTCACGCCTATCTCGGGCGTGGGGGCGGCACCCGCTTGATCATTATTTAGTAGATCTGATCCGTTACGATTGCTCCTTGTTCTACAAGGATTAGTTTAATATCCGCAATAGTTAGGCCTTACAAAGGGGGAGGATCCGGTGGCACGTAGGGTGGCGTTCGCAAGTCCTAAACAGGATGTTCCTAGGATCAACTTCATGTTGGTTTTTTGGCCTTGTTTAGGATCGGCTTACGAGCACCGTGCGTGGCCGCAAGGCCCAACCTGGAGTAGGATGATCCGATTATGCGGTGAAGACCCTAAATCGTCGTAGATCTCATTAGCTTCATCTTGATCAAGCATGACCACCAAGTATTCGTGCACCCCGTACGGATCATGGGTGGATCGGCTCTTTGAGCCGATTCACGAGATAACTCGAGAGCCGATCGAGGCTCGTATTTAACGTTTACATGTATGCCCCGCAGGAAACTAAGCGAGGCATCCTCATCACCTTCCCGACCGGGTATAGGTCAGGTGGCACGCCCTTGCACTTCGCAACGCCGCGTGTGACCGAGAAGAGCATTGCGGGCCGTCGCTCGGAGGGGTCTCGGCCAGCCGCAGCTCTAGGCTCTTCCCGGCTCTACGGTGTTGACAAGGCCGCTGCCCGCCGGTGGGTTTTGGCGATCAACACATTCCGGCACGCCGGTGGGACTATCGTCTACATCAACCACATCGCCGTCTACATCCGAGATGGCGGACGGCACGCCGGTCACCTACGGGGATCTGCCTGACGACCTCAAGAAGCAATACAACGAGATCAAGGCTACCCTCGAAGCCGACCTCATCGGCTCTTTTCGGAGAACCCGTTCCGGTGGCATCAGATGGAAGGGGTTCTCACCGCAAGGTGCGCTCGATGGGATAGACCTCTCTACCCCGTCGGAGGAGCGCACCGAGGGTCCGCGGCGAGGAGATCAACTACCCGGTGGCTCACTCACTACACCGCCACTCGAGAACTTGGTCAACGCGTTGGAGCGTGTCGCTCTGCGCGTGATCCAGGAGATCATGAGCCACCAGTACTCGCCGTCAGGACCAGCTCTCGGGACTCATCAAGGAGAGTTGCCATTCCAGTCCCGTCCACCGCTGCCATTTGCGTTGGCAGCACCAGCTGAAGTGCCGACTACACCGGCATTCCTCGTCTACAGGATTGGTGGCGACCCTAGTGACTACCAGTTCTTAATGGAGGCGCCTAAGGAGATCCCTCATGGATACGCGTGCATGTATGTGCCGGATTGTGGTGACCGGGCACTCACAAACCAGGCCACAACATCGGGGACTCCGGCGAAGACCGGAGGAACGTCGGCGACGGAGCGAGACGTGGCTAACTAAATACGCCACACCGACGAAACTCCCGAGCCCGGCTCCTGCAGCTGGCTCAGAGCTGGAAAAGCAAACATGGCAGGCCAAGTACGCCACCCCGGCGAATCTTCGAGTACAACTCCTACGGCCAGCACGGCGGATCAGATCGGTACCATGCCGAGAGACCAGTTCGGCATGATGCCGAAAAGAAGGGCGATCGGCTATTCCAAGCCGTACCACGACGATTACGAGATGATCCCGCTGCCACCTAAATATCGGCTCCACGACTTCTCCAAATTCAGTGGATCGGATGGCTCCAGCTCCATCGAACACGTCGGCCGATATTTGGCTCAACTGGGACCGGCTTCGGTGTCGGATCAGCTACGCGTGAGGCTCTTTTCACAGTCCCTCACGGGATCGGCTTTTGGATGGTACACCTCTTTGCCGACAAACTCCATCCGGTCTTGGAAGCAATTGGAAGAACAGTTCCATATGCAATACCATTCGAAGCTTCCGAGTCCGGCATTGCCGATCTAGCACAACTACGTCGAAGCGCGGGGAAACGGTGACGGAATACATCCAGCGCTTCAGGAATCTTAGGAACCGATGTTATTCGGTTCGTATAACCGAAAAGGAAGCGATCGAGTTGGCAGTAGCAGGCCTTGCAACACAGCTCAAGGACATGGCCTCCCAAGCAGATTATCCCTCATTGGCGCACATGGTTCAGAAACTATCGGCATATGAACAGCGCCACCCGGACCTGTACCAAGACAAGTTCAAGCGTGCAGTAGTCATGGTCGATACGGAGGAAGATGAAGTGCTCGCGGGAGGCCAAGAGATAGCGATGGGCTGAGTGGACTCGGGGGAACCCCGTGGCCTGCAAATGGGTAAAGCCACCGGGGCCGCCCGGGGGATTTGATTTTGACATAACCAAGACCGAACAAATCTTCGACCTCCTGCTCAAGGAGAAACGGTTGACGATTCCTGAAGGTCTCAAGTTCCCCACGGCGAAAGAGCTAAACGGAAAGCCGTACTGCAAATTCCACAACTCGCTTTCCCATGCCACCAACGACTGCCGGGTGTGGCGTCAGCACATCCAAGCGGCGATAGAGAAGGGGCGGCTAATTTTCAACCAGTACGCCATGAAGGTCGACACCCAACCCTTCCCCGCCGTTAACATGGTAGAAATCATCTACCCTGAAGGTTGCCAGCCGGGTCCCTCGTTCAGGATCAACACGGTAGGACCTGGAAACCACTCTGGCAAAGATGGAGATGAGGGCAGCTGCTCTCATAGCAAGGATACGAGAGGAGGCCGCTCCACGCGATCGGCTCCGTCATGATGGCAAGCGCTATGTCACAGAGGGAGAGGTGAAGAATATAAGATATCAGCGACCCCTCTCCGATCACCTCCTCAACAAATATGTGAGTCAGTATGACCAACGCCGGCGGCCCAATTACGATGATAGAGGAGATCGTCTGGCTAGAGAAGCCAGAAGATATCGTCGGCAGAATCGCGATGAGGAGGAGCACGAGCGCTGTGCCACGGAAGCATCAAGGGAGCAAGATGACAACGCCAGACACCGGGACTGCCCTTTCTTCGGATCACTGCTGGGATTCGGGAATGAGCCGATTGCCCACAATCGGCAATTGCCCGAATGCAATCGGAAAAGAAGGAGGCAGCCAACGTGTCTGTGTTCGAGCGCCTAGGGCCTCTCCCGCCACAAAGCAAACGCGCTGAGTCACCTCGTTGGGCAGATCTTGAGGATTCAGAGGACGAGGGAGAAGTGGAAGAAGACAGGTACCACCGTCTAAGGTGGTGCCTCGACGGACTCAGCCGTTCCCAAAAGCGCGGGGTTCGGCGATTGCGCGGCCTGGAGGAAGCCGAAAGGTTGTACCTGCATACGCTAAGGAAGGCACGGCCTGATCCGGCTGCAAAGGTTCAGCGAACCCTGGATGAAGAGGGTCGTCCACGGAAAATGGAGTGGCGCCCCAAACGGAGGAAAGCCGATGATGAGACATCGGCTGGCACAAACATGGTGCTCGTCTTGCCGACGGAGCTTAGCGCTCCACGACTCTACGGAGCACTCAAGGTGGACGACAGCAAGCGCATCAAGTCAGAGGTTGGGTTGGTTTTATCCAGCCTGGCCAAGTAGCAAGATCAAACCAGTGAGCAAACCAGGAGAGGTTGATCCTTGTGATCGGCCCCAAAATTTATGAAGGGAACTTACAAAACCTTCAACGAGCAAGCAATATGGAGGCCGATTCCAGCGATCGGCCAAAATCATCCTCACCCACCATTCTGCCTGGGTTCAACATGGTGTCCAACGGAGCCGATACCATCAATTCTCTTGACAGAATCGGCTCGGGGGGCACCCAGGTAGATAAGAAGCATCTCATCTTCTGGTGATGGGTATTGGAATATGGGGGCCGATGCACAGGTCGGCCGTAAAAAAAAAAAAAAGTGAAAATTCGAAAATTTTCGAACACAGCCGATGCAGCAGCCATCGACTCAAGGGAGATTTCTTCAAGAACAATGTCAGGAGCAGCATGGGCGTGCGGATCAGGTCAAGGATGGATTGCATCAGGTCCATCAAAGGAAAGGAGCCTATCTGGCCGGCAGGAACTGAAGAAACTCGGGGGGCAGCTCACCTTGAGGGCTCTCTGCTTTGGGAAGCCGATTTATGTTTAAATCGGCTAGCTCGGCATAAGGAGCTCCCTCAGACATGATCGAGCTTAGGTCCATACAGCTCTGTTTTGTCTCGGCTGCGGCTGCATCATGGTCGTCTCAGGGAGGAACTGGGAAAGAAAAGCCGTCGTCTGGTACAGGGTTTGGACTGTGCTGTTGCTGCACGAAAAGGAAAGAAGTCCGACGCGTTGCTATCGGTCTTAGCATGACAAATGGAAGGAATGAAATTGGAGCAATTAAAGGTTGAATGGAAAGAACAATTTCATTAATTCCAAGGAGCGGCTTTACAAGAAAGAGCCGATGGCTCTCAAAAGAGGGATCTGGTGCCTAGTGCACTGCTACTACTAGTCTTATACTACTAGTCGTCGCTGTCCTCGTCATCGCCGCCGTCGACGTCGTCGGCGCTGCTCCCAGGGAGCTCCTCGTCGCTGCTGCCCCAGCCCTTGGCCGGAGCCTCTTCCTCCTCGTCATCATCATCATCCTCGCTGTCCGCCCAGGAGCGGAAGCGCTTGGTCGGCGGATACCCGATGGAGGAGGAGGAGTCATCCTCCTCCTTTTCCTCTTCGTCATCATCTTCGTCCTCGCTGTCCGCCCACATGCGGGGGCGCTTCTTCGGCGGGAGCTGGGCGGAAGGGGAGGCCTTGGCCTTCGCTGCTTCTCCTTCTTTCTCCTCCTTGTCGGAGGAGAAGGGATTCACTCGCGGGATGGAGGTCTGTCCTCGTTCTTCTTCTTCGGCGAAGATTGGGGGAAGAGTTTTGAGAAGGAAGAGGAAGAGGAAGACATTGCTACGAGGAGGAGAGGGTTTTTTGGTGCCGATAGCTGGGATGGAATAGAGGATAGAGAGAGCTAACCAGTCGGCACGGTTAAGTAATGAGAAATCTGGTGAAGGTTTAATGCCATTACAGCTTCCAAGGGATCGATGCTAAAGCTGTCGGAATTTTTAGAGAAGCTGAGAAGACAGGGCATAATGATGACGGATGCTTGTAACGGCTCGCTCTGCCACGACATGACCCTTCGAAGGGAAAGCATAATGATTTTGGAAATGTTATTTCCAAAACCAGGGGGCATGTGTTATCACCAGATTTTAGACAAATCCGGAAGTGGGCCGGGCTTGGAAGATTACATGTGGAAGATTTACGAAGCGGCACGGCACGAAGGGTTTTGGGCTGAATTGCCCGTGTATCTTTATTTAGTAGTTTATTATTTTAGATAAGGGTTAGAGTTTGTATCGTGCACGATGGGATATTCCCACGTTAGAAAGTCCCCTGGACTATAAATATGTACCTAGGGTTTATGGAATAAACAACAACTCACGTTCAACCCCAAAAACAAACCAATCTCGGCGCATCGCCAACTCCTTCATCTCGAGGGTTTCTATCAGGTAAGCGACATGCTGCCTAGATCGCATCTTGCGATCTAGGCAGCACAAGCCCACGTTGTTCATGCGTTGCTCGTATCGAAGCGCTTTTGATGGCGAGCAACGTAGTTATCATTAGATGTGTTAGGGTTAGCATTGTTCTTCGTTTAAGCATGCTTACGTAGTGCAACCCTTGCATATCTAGCCGCCCTCACGCCTATCTCAGGCGTGGGGGCGGCACCCGCTTGATCATTATTTAGTAGATCTGATCCGTTACGATTGCTCCTTGTTCTACAAGGATTAGTTTAATATCTCGCAATAGTTAGGCCTTACAAAGGGGGAGGATCCAGGTGGCACGTAGGGTGGCGTTCGCAAGTCCTAAACGGGATGTTCCTAGGATCAACTTCATGTTGGTTTTTTGGCCTTGTTTAGGATCGGCTTACGAGCACCGTGCGTGGCCGCAAGGCCCAACCTGGAGTAGGATGATCCGATTATGCGGTGAAGACCCTAAATCGTCGTAGATCTCATTAGCTTCATCTTGATCAAGCAGGACCACCAAGTATTCGTGCACCCCGTACGGATCATGGGTGGATCGGCTCTTTGAGCCGATTCACAGGATAACTCGAGAGCCGATCGAGGCTCGTATTTAACGTTTACATGTATGCCCTGCGGAGAAACTAAGCGAGGCATCCTCATCACCTTCCCGACCGGGTATAGGTCGGGTGGCACGCCCTTGCACTTCGCAACGCCGCGTGTGACCGGAAGAGCATTGCGGGCCGTCGCTCGGAGGGGTCTCAGCCAGCCGCAGCTCTAGGCTCTTCCCGGCTCTACGGTGTTGACAAGGCCGCTGCCCGCCGGTGGGTTTTGGCAGTCAACGATAGTGCGGCGCAACACCGGAGATTCCGGCGCCAACGTGGAACCTGCACAACACAACCAAAGTACTTTGCCCCAACGAAACGAGTGAGGTTGTCAATCTCACCGGCTTGCTGTAACAAAGGATTAACCGTATTGTGTGGAAGATGATTGTTTGCAGAGAAAACGAGTAAAAACAAGTATTGCGAGTAGATTGTATTTCAGTATTAAAGAATGGACCGGGGTCCACAGTTCACTAGAGGTGTCTCTCCCATAAGACGAACGAGCATGTTGGGTGAACAAATTACGGTTGGGCAATTGACAAATAAAGAGAGCATGACAATGCACATACATATCATGATGAGTATAGTGAGATTTAATTGGGCATTACGACAAAGTACATAGACCGCCATCCAACTGCATCTATGCCTAAAAAGTCCACCTTCGGGTTATCATCCGAACCCCCTCCGGTATTAAGTTGCAAAGCAACGAGACAATTGCATTAAGTATGGTGCGTAATGTAATCAACAACTACATCCTTAGACATAGCATCAATGTTTTATCCCTAGTGGCAACATCACAACACAACCTTAGAACTTTCGTCACTTGTCCCAGGTGTCAATGCGGGCATGAACCCACTATCGAGCATAAGTACTCCCTCTTGGAGTTAAAAGTAAAAACTTGGCCACAGCCTCTACTAGAAACGGAGAGCATGCAAGATCATAAATAACACATACGCATAACTTTGATAATCAACATAACAAGTATTCTCTATTCATCGGATCCCAACAAACGCAACATATAGAATTACATATAGATGATCTTGATCATGATAGGCAGCTCACAAGATCCGACAATGATAGCACAATGGGGAGAAGACAACCATCTAGCTACTGCTATGGACCCATAGTCCAGGGGTAGACTACTCACTCATCACTCCGGAGGCGACCATGGCGGTGTAGAGTCCTCCGGGAGATGATTCCCCTCTCCGGCGAGGGTGCCGGAGGCGATCTCCAGGATCCCCCGAGATGGGATCGGCGGCGACGGCGTCTCGGTAATGTTTTCCGTATCGTGGCTCTCGATACTGGGGGTTTCATCACGGAGGCTTTAAGTAGGCGGAAGGGCAAGTCGAGAGGCGGCACGGGGGGCCCACACCATAGGCCGGCGCGGCCAGGGGTGGGGCCGCGCCGCCCTAGGGTTTGACCACCCCGTGGCCCCTCTTCGTCTCGTCTTCGGACTTCTGGAAGCTTCGTGAGAAAATAGGCCCCTGGGCTTTTATTTCGTCCAATTCCGAGAATATTTCTTTACTAGGATTTCTGAAACCAAAAACAGCAGAACAACGAATCGGCACTTCGGCATCTTGTTAATAGGTTAGTTCCAGAAAATGCACGAATATGACATAAAGTGTGCATAAAACATGTAGATAACATCAATAATGTGGCATGGAACACAAGAAATTATCGATACGTTGGAGACGTATCAGGTAGGTGTGGCCCCCCTGGCCTCCACCGACATCTCACTTCCGCCTATTTATTCAAGATCTTAGGAAAACCCCAGATACCCGAGACTCCATCCACGAAAAGTTCCATCATGGACTCCATTGCAGAACCCATCTCGAGAGGGTTCTGAAGCTCTTCCCGGCACCCTATCAGAGGGGGAGATCATCACCGAAGGATTCTACATCGCCATGCCCGCCTCGGAAGTGATGCGTGAGTAGTTCATCCCTGGACTATGGGTCCATAGCAGTAGCTAGATGGTTGTCTTCTCCAATTTGTGCCTCATGGTTAGATCTTGTGAGATGCCTATCGTGATCAAGATCATCCTTATATAATGCTACATGTTGTGTTTACTGGGATTCGATGAATATTGAATACTATGGTTGAGGTTGATTATATTCATGTCATATGTTATTTGTGATCTTGCATGCTTTATGTTGCTAGTAGATGCTTTGGCCAAGTAGATGCTTGTGACTCCAAGGGGGAGTATTTATGCTCGATACTGGGTTCATGCCTCTAGTAATCTGGGAGAGTGACAATAATTTCTAAGATTGTAGATGTGATGTTGCTACTAGGGAGAAAAAAACAATGTTTTATCAAGTGTAATTATATTGTTTACTTTACACATATTGCTTAATGCGATTATCTATGGCTTGCAACTTAATACTGAAAGAGGTGCGGATGCTAATCGGAAGGTGGATTATTAGTCATAGACGCAGTTGGATTACGGTCTATGTATTATGTTGTAATGCCCAAACAAATCTCATAGTAGTCATCTTGCTATGTATGATCTTTATTCTATCAATTACCCAGCTGTAATTTGTTCACCCAATATGCTATTTATCTTTATGGAGAGACACCACTAGTGAATTGTGGACCCGGTCCTTTCTTTTACACTCATGCAATCATCCTGTTATGTTTACTTTCTGCAGGCACTATTCTCTTTTTATTCACATCAAACATCTCTTTCCACACCACACGGTTAACTCTTTGATTCAGCAAAGCTAGTGAGATTGACAACCTCACTATGAGTTGGGGCAAAGTATTGCGATTGTGTTGTGTGCAGGTTCCACGTTGTTGCTGACGCCGGTAGTGTGCCCTGCCAATAGTCAGCCAACAACACCTTCAGAAGTCACGCCTTTCTCCTACTGGTCGATTAAACCTTGGTTTCTTACTGAGGGAAAACTTACTACTGTGCTCATCATACCTTCCTCTTGGGGTTTCCCAACTGCTTGTGTTGAGCATCATCAATGGCCATGGCGCTGCAGGAGGCGGCTTGGACAGGACACTAGCGCATCGCCACTTGATGATGCTCGCGCAGGATGGAGCAGACGGCACCGCGATCGATTGTGCGGATTGTGATGGTCAATTTTTGGAGGCTTTCATCCGCACCTTGATTCCCCTCTCCCAAGTGCATAGATGACCATAGTGTCGGCCGCATCCTGTGCGGCGCGGGGAGACTAGCAGAGGCGCCATAGAATCGGGTTGTTGTGGAGCTCGTCGTCCAGCTCGAGTCAACATGAGCGCCTAGATGGCCATAGCGTCTTGCACCTCCCAGACTGGATTCGAATCGGGCTCTCCCGTTCGATGTGCGGGCCGGCGGCCAGATTGGACCACTATGGAAGATGCGAGGAGGGGCTCGGATAGGGGAGCCGATGCAAAGGACCGAGATGCGGCATCGAGCTGTACAAGACGTTGGAGCGGCGCTGGGCTTTGGCGGCCAGTTGCGATGGAGGCTGAGTGATACGTCCCAAATGTATCTATAACTTTTGATGCTCCATGCTTGTTTTGTTACAATTCTTATATGTTTTATGTGCACTTTTCCACACTTTTTAGCATTTTCTGGAACTAACCTATTAATGCAGTGCTGTAGTGGCAGTTCCTGTTTTCTGCTATTTTTGTGTTTCAGAAAAGTTGTACATGAAATTTTCTCGGAATTGGACGAAACAAAAGCCCAGGGTCTTATTTTTCTGGGACGAAGACGGAGCCAGAAGGACACGTGCTGGAGAGCTGCCACGTGGCAGTACATAGAGCAGGCTCGGCCCCACCCTTGGCCGCGCCTGGCCCATGTACTGGCGCCTCGTCGCCTCGTTTGCTCCGCCCTTTCGCCTATTTATTCCTCGTATCGGGAAAACCCCGGGGACCAGAGCCTCCATCCACGAAAAGTTCCGACGCCACCGTCAACCGAAACCCTAGTTCGGGAGGGTTCGCGAGTCCATCCCGGCACCCTGCCGGAGAGGGAAATCACCGCCGGAGGCCTCTACATCGCCATGTCTTCATCCGAGGTGATGCGTGAGTAGACCTCCACGGGACCATGGGTCCATAGCAGTAACTAGATAATTGTCCTCTTCTTGTTGTGCTTCATGTATACATCTTGTGAGCTGCCTAACATGATCAAGATCATCTATTTGTAATTGCTACATGTTGGTTTGATGTGGATCCGATTTATAGAGAGATTTGCTTTGGTTGAGATTATGTTATGTTATTATGATCTTCCATGCTCTCCGTTTCTAGTAGATGCTCTGGCCAAGTAGATGCTAGCGACTCCAAGAGGGAGTATTTATGCTCGATAGTGGGTTCATGCCTCTATTTAACCATGGGAAGTGACCTTGTTCTCTACGGTTGTAGATGTGATGTTGCTACTAGGGAGATAACAACGGTGTTCTATTCAAGGGTAGTTTCATCGTTTACTTTACACACATTGCTTAAAATGATAGTCCGTTGCTTGCAACTTAATACTGGAGGGTGTCGCGGATGCAATCCTGAAGGTGGATTATTAGTCATAGACGCAGTTGGATTACTGTCTATGTATACTGTTGTAATGACCGTATACTTTCATAGCATGTATTCTGCACCAACCATTAGCGTAGAATCTCTGTTTGTCAATTGCCTATCTGTAATTTGTTTACCCAGCATATTTATTTTATTGGGGAGGCGCCTCTAGTGAACTGTGGACCCCGGTCCTTCTTCTTTTAATTGCAATCTTCTACAGCATTTTCCTGTTCTGTTCTCTGCAAACAATTCTTCTTCCACACGGTTCGTTTAATCCTTTGTTTTCAGCAAAACCAGTGAGCTTGACAACCTCGCTGAAAGTTGGGGACGAAGTACTTGTTTGTTTGTGTGCAGGTCTCCACGTTGCTGCTGACGTCGGCAGTGCGCCCTGCCACGAGTTGGTTCGCAACACCTCGGGAGAGAACGTTTTTCTCCTACTGGTCGATAAACCTTGGTTTCTTACTGAGGGAAAACTTCCTGCTGCGCTCGTCATACCTTCCTCTTGGGGTTCCACTCAACGTTGCGCATAAATTCTCCTTCATCAACTCCGCGCTCAGCAAGACTTTTTCTGGCGCCGTTGCCAGGGAAAAAAGCATCTCTTCTGCGAGGGGAGTCTCTCACTCTCAACTCTTTTACTTTGTTATTGTTTTGCTTGCATATTTTATTTTTATCTTGTTTGCATTTTATATTGAAAATCCAAAAAAATTTAGTATAGTTTTTATTTGTGTTGTTTACTTTACTTTGCAAAATGAATGTCCCTGAAGTTGAGGTTCGTACTTTTAAGCAACAAGGGGGTGAAATTTTGAAAGGTGCTTGGTATAGAATATGTGATGCTCATCATAGATGTACTAAGAAATATTATACTATGATTCTTCTTAGGAATTTCTATGTTGGTATTTCTACTTGGAATAGTGATACGTCTCCGACGTATCGATAATTTCTTATGTTCTATGCCATATTATTGATGATACCTACATGTTTTATGCACACTTTATGTCATATTCGTGCATTTTCTGGAACTAACCTATTAACAAGATGCCGAAGTGCCGGTTCTGTTTTCTCGCTGTTTTTGGTTTCAGAAATCCTAGTAACGAAATATTCTCGGAATTGGACGAAACGAAGACCCAGGGCCCTATTTTTCCACGGAGCTTCCAGAAGACCGAAGAACACACGAAGTGGGGCCATGGGGTGGCCAAGCTATAGGGCGGCGCGGCCCAAGCCCTGGCCGCGCCGACCTATAGTGTGGGCCCCTCGTTAGCCCCCCGACTCTGCCCTTCCGCCTACTTAAAGCCTTCGTCGCGAAACCCCTGATGCGAAAAACCACGATACGGAAAACCTTCCCGAGACGCCGCCGCCGCCGATCCCATCTCGGGGGATTCTGGAGATCTCCTCCGGCACCCTGCCGGAGAGGGGATTCATCTCCCGGAGGACTCTACACCGCCATGGTCGCCTCGGAGTGATGAGTGAGTAGTTCACCCCTGGACTATGGGTCCATAGCAGTAGCTAGATGGTTGTCTTCTCCTCATTGTGCTTCATTGTTGGATCTTGTGAGCTGCCTAACATGATCAAGATCATCTATCTCGTAATTCTATATGTTGTGTTTGTCGGGATCCGATGGATAGAGAATACCATGTCATGTTAATTATCAAGTTATTATACATGTGTTGTTTATGATATTGCATGCTCTCCGTTTCTAGTAGAGGCTCGGCCAAGTTTTTACTTTTAACTCCAAGAGGGAGTACTTATGCTCGATAGTGGGTTCATGCCCGCATTGACACTGGGACGAGTGACGAAAGTTCTAAGGTTGTGTTGTGCTTGTTGCCACTAGGGATAAAACATTGGCGCTATGTCCGAGGATGTAGTTGTTGATTACATTACGCACCATACTTAATGCAATTGTCACGTTGTTAGCAACTTAATACCGGAGGGGTTCGGAAGATAACTCTGAAGGTGGACTTTTTAGGCATAGATGCGGTTGGATGGCGGTCTATGTACTTTGTCGTAATGCCCAATTAAATCTCACTATACTTATCATGTCATGTATGTGCATTGTTATGCTCTCTCTATTTGTCAATTGCCCGACCGTAATTTGATCACCCAACATGCTTTTATCTTATGGGAGAGACACCTCTAGTGAACTGTGGACCCCGGTCCATTCTTTAATACTCGAAATACAAATCTGCTGCAATACTTGTTTTACTATTCTCTCTCGCAAACAATCATCTTCCACACAATACGGTTAATCCTTTGTTACAGCAAGCCGGTGAGATTGACAACCTCACCGTTTCGTTGGGGCAAAGTACTTTGGTTGTGTTGTGCAGGTTCCACGTTGGCGCCGGAATCTCCGGTGTTGCGCCGCACTACATCCCGCCGCCATCAACCTTCAACGTGCTTCTTGGCTCCTCCTGGTTCGATAAACCTTGGTTTCTTTCGAGGGAAAACTTTGCTTCGCGCGCATCATACCTTCCTCTTGGGGTTGCCCAACGAACGT